>NW_026736282.1:0-76474 GCF_949786415.1 Peromyscus eremicus | reverse complement strand
CTCTGTTTTTGAGAAAAGAGCACTCTTCTACTCTACTATGTTTCCTATATGTCCAGAACAGTGAGCTTGCTCAGAACAAAAGAACTGTGCTTCCTACACATGGCCATATCTCGTTCAATTCTGCTTAGGAAACTGACAAGAACAGTAGATCCTCTTCAGTCCAATACAGTGTACATGCTGCGAACAGACGCCAGTGCTATTTGCCCTGTGTATGACAATGGGAGCGCAATAGTGTCTCTTCTTACCAGAAAACAACTCTTGCTCGTAGGACCAGAAACTGCATGTGATTCAACTCCATTTTGGACTGGCAAACAAACGCTAGCTCGCCTTACAAGAAACACACTCTGCTTTTGAGAAAAGAGCACTCTTGTACTCTACTGTGTTTCCTATGGGGTCTGAAGAGTGAGCTTGGTCAGAACAAAAGAACTGTGCTTCCTACACACACGGGCCATATCTAGTTCAACTCTGCTTAGGAAACTAACAAGAACAGTAGTTCTTCTTCTGTCCAATACACTGTACTTGTAAAGAACAGTGTTGTTTGCACTGTGTATGGCAATAGGATTGCAATAGTGACTCTTCTTACCAGAAAACAACTCTTGCTCATAGGACCAGAAACTGCATGTAATTCAACTCCATTTAGGACTGGGAAACAAACGCTAGCTCACCTTACAAGAAACACACTTTGCTTTTGAGAAAAGAGCACTCTTCTACCCTTCTGTGTTTTCTATAGGACCAGAACAGTGAGATTGCTCAGAAAAAAAGAACTGTGCTTCCTACACACACGGGCCATATCTAGTTCAACTCTGCTTAGGAAACTGACAAGAACAGTAGATCATCTTCAGTCCAATACACTGTACATGCTGGGAACAGATGCCAGTGCTATTTGCCCTGTGTATGACAATGGGAGGGCAATAGTGACTCTTCTTACTAGAAAAAACTCTTGATCGTAGGACCAGAAACTGCATGTGATTCAACTCCATTTAGGACTGGGGAACAAACACTAGCTCGACTTACAAGAAACACACTCTTCTTTTGAGTAAAGAGCACTCTTCTATTCTACTGTGTTTCCTATGGGGTCCGAACAGTGAGCTTGCTCAGAACAAAGAACTGTGCTTCCTACACACACGGGGCATATTTAGTTCAACTCTGCTTAGGAAACTGACAAGAGCAGTAGCTCCTCTTCAGTCCAATACACTGTACTTGCTGGGAACAGACACGAGTGCTATTTGCACTGTGTACGGCAAAGGGAGCACAATAGTGACTTTCCTTTCCAGAAAACAACTCTTGCTCGTAGGACCAGAAACTGCATGTGATTCAACTCCATTACAAGAATCACACTCTGCTTTTGAGAAAAGAGCACTCTTCTACTCTACTGTGTTTCCTAAATGGCCAGGACAGTGAGCTTGCTCAGAACAAAAGAACTGTGCTTCCTGTATACACGGGGCATATCTAGTTCAACTCTGCTTAGGAAACTGACAAGAACAGTAGATCCTCTTCAGTCCAATAGACTGTACATGCTGGGAACAGACGCCAGTGCTATTTGCCCTGTGTATGACAATGGGAGCGCAATAGTGACTCTTCTTACCAAAAAACAACTCTTGCTCTGAGGACCAGAAACTGCATGTGATTCAACTCCAATTTAGGTTGAGAAACAAACGCTAGCTTGCATTACAAGAAACACACTCTGCTTTTGAGAAAAGAGCACTCTTCTACTCTACTGTGTTTCCTATGGGTTCCGAACAGTGAGCTTGCTCAGAACAAAAGAACTGTGCTTCCTACACACACGGCCATATCTAGTTCAACTCTGCTTAGGAAACTGACAAGAACAGTAGCTCCTCTTCAGTCCAATACACTGTACATGCTGGGAACAGAGGCCAGTGCTATTTGCCCTGTGTATGACAGAGGGAGCGCAATAGTGACTCTTATTACCAGAAAACAACTCTTGCTCGTAGGACCAGAAAATGCATGTGATTCAACTCCCATTTAGGACTGGGAAACAAACGCTAGCTCGCCTTACAAGAAACACACTCTGTTTTTGAGAAAGAGCACTCTTCTACTCTACTATGTTTCCTATAGGGCCAGAACAGTGAGCTTGCTCAGAACAAAAGAACTGTGCTTCCTACACACACGTGCCATATCTAGTTCAACTCTGCTTAGGAAACTGACAAGAACAGTAGCTCCTCTTCAGTCCAATACACTGTACGTGCTGGGAAGAGACGTCAGTGCTATTTGCCCTGTGTATGAAATTGGGAGCGCAATAGTGTCTCTTCTTACCAGAAAATAACTCTTGCTCGTAGGACCAGAATATGCATGTGATTCAACTCCCATTTAGTACTGGGAAACAAACGCTAGGTCGCCTTACAGGAAACACACTCTGCTTTTGAGAAAAGAGCACTCTTCTACTCTACTGTGTTTCCTACGCGGTCCGAACAGTGAGATTGCTCAGAACAAAAGAACTGTGCTTGCTACAAACACGGGCCATAGATAGTTTAACTCTGCTTAGGAAACTGACAAGAACAGTAGCTCCTCTTCAGTCCAATACACTGTACTTGCTGGGAACAGACGCGAGTGCTATTTGCACTGTGTATGGCAATGGGAGCACAATAGTGAGTTTCCTTACCAGAAAACAACTCTTACTCTTGGGACAAACAACTGCATGTGATTCAACTCCATTTAGGACTGGAAAAAAAACGCTAGCTCGCCTTACAAGAAACAAACTCTACTTTTGAGAAAAGAACACTCTTCTACTCTGCTGTGTTTCCTATAGGGCCAAAACAGTGAGCTTGCTCAGAACAAAAAAACTGTGCTTCCTACACACACGGCCATAGCTAGTTCAATTCTGCTTAGGAAACTGACAATAACAGTAGATCCCCTTCAGTCCAATACACTGAACATGCTGGGAACAGACGCCAGTGCAATTTGCACTGTGTATGACAATGAGAGCACAATAGTGACACTTCTTACCAGAAAACAGCTCTTGCTCGTAGGACCAGAAACTGCATGTGATTCAACTCCATTTAGGACTGGGAAACAAACGCAAGCTCTCCTTACAAGAAACACACTCTGCTTTTTAGAAAAGAGCACTCTTCTACTCTAATGTGTTTCCTATGGGGTCCGAAAAGTGAGCTTGCTCAGAACAAAAGAACTGTGCTTCCTTCACACACGGGCCATATCTAGTTCAACTCTGCTTAGGAATCTGACAAGAACAGTAGCTCCTCTTCAGTCCAATACACATTACTTGCTGGGAACAGACGCGAGTGCTATTTGCAGTGTGTATGAAATGGGAGCGCAATAGTGACTCTTCTTACCAGAAAACAACTCTTGCTCATAGGACCAGAAAATGCATGTGATTCAACTCGATTTAGGACTGGAAACAAACGCTAGCTCGCCTTACAAGAAACACACTCTGCTTTTGAGAAAAGAGCACTCTTGTACTCTACTGTGTTTCCTATGGGGTCTGAAGAGTGAGCTTGGTCAGAACAAAAGAACTGTGCTTCCTACACACACGGGCCATATCTAGTTCAACTCTGCTTAGGAAACTAACAAGAAGAGTAGTTCTTCTTCTGTCCAATACACTGTACTTGTAAAGAACAGTGTTGTTTGCACTGTGTATGGCAATAGGATTGCAATAGTGACTCTTCTTACCAGAAAACAACTCTTGCTCATAGGACCAGAAACTGTATGTAATTCAACTCCATTTAGGACTGGGAAACAAACGCTAGCTCACCTTACAAGAAACACACTTTGCTTTTGAGAAAAGAGCACTCTTCTACCCTTCTGTGTTTTCTATAGGACCAGAACAGTGAGATTGCTCAGAAAAAAAGAACTGTGCTTCCTACACACACGGGCCATATCTAGTTCAACTCTGCTTAGGAAACTGACAAGAATAGTAGATCATCTTCAGTCCAATACACTGTACATGCTGGGAACAGATGCCAGTGCTATTTGCCCTGTGTATGACAATGGGAGGGCAATAGTGACTCTTCTTACTAGAAAAAACTCTTGATCGTAGGACCAGAAACTGCATGTGATTCAACTCCATTTAGGACTGGGAAACAAACACTAGCTCGACTTACAAGAAACACACTCTTCTTTTGAGTAAAGAGCACTCTTCTATTCTACTGTGTTTCCTATGGGGTCCGAACAGTGAGCTTGCTCAGAACAAAGAACTGTGCTTCCTACAAATACGGGGCATATCTAGTTCAACTCTGCTTAGGAAACTGACAAGAGCAGTAGCTCCTCTTCAGTCCAATACACTGTACTTGCTGGGAACAGACACGAGTGCTATTTGCACTGTGTACGGCAAAGGGAGCACAATAGTGACTTTCCTTTCCAGAAAACAACTCTTGCTCGTAGGACCAGAAACTGCATGTGATTCAACTCCATTACAAGAATCACACTCTGCTTTTGAGAAAAGAGCACTCTTCTACTCTACTGTGTTTCCTAAATGGCCAGGACAGTGAGCTTGCTCAGAACAAAAGAACTGTGCTTCCTGTATACACGGGGCATATCTAGTTCAACTCTGCTTAGGAAACTGACAAGAACAGTAGATCCTCTTCAGTCCAATAGACTGTACATGCTGGGAACAGACGCCAGTGCTATTTGCCCTGTGTATGACAATGGGAGCGCAATAGTGACTCTTCTTACCAAAAAACAACTCTTGCTCTTAGGACCAGAAACTGCATGTGATTCAACTCCAATTTAGGTTGGGAAACAAACGCTAGCTTGCATTACAAGAAACACACTCTGCTTTTGAGAAAAGAGCACTCTTCTACTCTACTGTGTTTCCTATGGGTTCCGAACAGTGAGCTTGCTCAGAACAAAAGAACTGTGCTTCCTACACACACGGCCATATCTAGTTCAACTCTGCTTAGGAAACTGACAAGAACAGTAGCTCCTCTTCAGTCCAATACACTGTACATGCTGGGAACAGAGGCCAGTGCTATTTGCCCTGTGTATGACAGTGGGAGCGCAATAGTGACTCTTATTACCAGAAAACAACTCTGGCTCGTAGGACCAGAAAATGCATGTGATTCAACTCCCATTTAGGACTGGGAAACAAACGCTAGCTCGCCTTACAAGAAACACACTCTGTTTTTGAGAAAAGAGCACTCTTCTACTCTACTATGTTTCCTATATGTCCAGAACAGTGAGCTTGCTCAGAACAAAAGAACTGTGCTTCCTACACATGGCCATATCTCGTTCAATTCTGCTTAGGAAACTGACAAGAACAGTAGATCCTCTTCAGTCCAATACAGTGTACATGCTGCGAACAGACGCCAGTGCTATTTGCCCTGTGTATGACAATGGGAGCGCAATAGTGTCTCTTCTTACCAGAAAACAACTCTTGCTCGTAGGACCAGAAACTGCATGTGATTCAACTCCATTTTGGACTGGCAAACAAACGCTAGCTCGCCTTACAAGAAACACACTCTGCTTTTGAGAAAAGAGCACTCTTGTACTCTACTGTGTTTCCTATGGGGTCTGAAGAGTGAGCTTGGTCAGAACAAAAGAACTGTGCTTCCTACACACACGGGCCATATCTAGTTCAACTCTGCTTAGGAAACTAACAAGAACAGTAGTTCTTCTTCTGTCCAATACACTGTACTTGTAAAGAACAGTGTTGTTTGCACTGTGTATGGCAATAGGATTGCAATAGTGACTCTTCTTACCAGAAAACAACTCTTGCTCATAGGACCAGAAACTGCATGTAATTCAACTCCATTTAGGACTGGGAAACAAACGCTAGCTCACCTTACAAGAAACACACTTTGCTTTTGAGAAAAGAGCACTCTTCTACCCTTCTGTGTTTTCTATAGGACCAGAACAGTGAGATTGCTCAGAAAAAAAGAACTGTGCTTCCTACACACACGGGCCATATCTAGTTCAACTCTGCTTAGGAAACTGACAAGAACAGTAGATCATCTTCAGTCCAATACACTGTACATGCTGGGAACAGATGCCAGTGCTATTTGCCCTGTGTATGACAATGGGAGGGCAATAGTGACTCTTCTTACTAGAAAAAACTCTTGATCGTAGGACCAGAAACTGCATGTGATTCAACTCCATTTAGGACTGGGGAACAAACACTAGCTCGACTTACAAGAAACACACTCTTCTTTTGAGTAAAGAGCACTCTTCTATTCTACTGTGTTTCCTATGGGGTCCGAACAGTGAGCTTGCTCAGAACAAAGAACTGTGCTTCCTACACACACGGGGCATATTTAGTTCAACTCTGCTTAGGAAACTGACAAGAGCAGTAGCTCCTCTTCAGTCCAATACACTGTACTTGCTGGGAACAGACACGAGTGCTATTTGCACTGTGTACGGCAAAGGGAGCACAATAGTGACTTTCCTTTCCAGAAAACAACTCTTGCTCGTAGGACCAGAAACTGCATGTGATTCAACTCCATTACAAGAATCACACTCTGCTTTTGAGAAAAGAGCACTCTTCTACTCTACTGTGTTTCCTAAATGGCCAGGACAGTGAGCTTGCTCAGAACAAAAGAACTGTGCTTCCTGTATACACGGGGCATATCTAGTTCAACTCTGCTTAGGAAACTGACAAGAACAGTAGATCCTCTTCAGTCCAATAGACTGTACATGCTGGGAACAGACGCCAGTGCTATTTGCCCTGTGTATGACAATGGGAGCGCAATAGTGACTCTTCTTACCAAAAAACAACTCTTGCTCTGAGGACCAGAAACTGCATGTGATTCAACTCCAATTTAGGTTGAGAAACAAACGCTAGCTTGCATTACAAGAAACACACTCTGCTTTTGAGAAAAGAGCACTCTTCTACTCTACTGTGTTTCCTATGGGTTCCGAACAGTCAGCTTGCTCAGAACAAAAGAACTGTGCTTCCTACACACACGGCCATATCTAGTTCAACTCTGCTTAGGAAACTGACAAGAACAGTAGCTCCTCTTCAGTCCAATACACTGTACATGCTGGGAACAGAGGCCAGTGCTATTTGCCCTGTGTATGACAGTGGGAGCGCAATAGTGACTCTTATTACCAGAAAACAACTCTTGCTCGTAGGACCAGAAAATGCATGTGATTCAACTCCCATTTAGGACTGGGAAACAAACGCTAGCTCGCCTTACAAGAAACACACTCTGTTTTTGAGAAAAGAGCACTCTTCTACTCTACTATGTTTCCTATAGGGCCAGAACAGTGAGCTTGCTCAGAACAAAAGAACTGTGCTTCCTACACACACGTGCCATATCTAGTTCAACTCTGCTTAGGAAACTGACAAGAACAGTAGCTCCTCTTCAGTCCAATACACTGTACGTGCTGGGAAGAGACGTCAGTGCTATTTGCCCTGTGTATGAAATTGGGAGCGCAATAGTGTCTCTTCTTACCAGAAAATAACTCTTGCTCGTAGGACCAGAATATGCATGTGATTCAACTCCCATTTAGTACTGGGAAACAAACGCTAGGTCGCCTTACAGGAAACACACTCTGCTTTTGAGAAAAGAGCACTCTTCTACTCTACTGTGTTTCCTACGCGGTCCGAACAGTGAGATTGCTCAGAACAAAAGAACTGTGCTTGCTACAAACACGGGCCATAGATAGTTTAACTCTGCTTAGGAAACTGACAAGAACAGTAGCTCCTCTTCAGTCCAATACACTGTACTTGCTGGGAACAGACGCGAGTGCTATTTGCACTGTGTATGGCAATGGGAGCACAATAGTGAGTTTCCTTACCAGAAAACAACTCTTACTCTTGGGACAAACAACTGCATGTGATTCAACTCCATTTAGGACTGGAAAAAAAACGCTAGCTCGCCTTACAAGAAACAAACTCTACTTTTGAGAAAAGAACACTCTTCTACTCTGCTGTGTTTCCTATAGGGCCAAAACAGTGAGCTTGCTCAGAACAAAAAAACTGTGCTTCCTACACACACGGCCATAGCTAGTTCAATTCTGCTTAGGAAACTGACAATAACAGTAGATCCCCTTCAGTCCAATACACTGAACATGCTGGGAACAGACGCCAGTGCAATTTGCACTGTGTATGACAATGAGAGCACAATAGTGACACTTCTTACCAGAAAACAGCTCTTGCTCGTAGGACCAGAAACTGCATGTGATTCAACTCCATTTAGAACTGGGAAACAAACGCAAGCTCTCCTTACAAGAAACACACTCTGCTTTTTAGAAAAGAGCACTCTTCTACTCTAATGTGTTTCCTATGGGGTCCGAAAAGTGAGCTTGCTCAGAACAAAAGAACTGTGCTTCCTTCACACACGGGCCATATCTAGTTCAACTCTGCTTAGGAATCTGACAAGAACAGTAGCTCCTCTTCAGTCCAATACACATTACTTGCTGGGAACAGACGCGAGTGCTATTTGCAGTGTGTATGAAATGGGAGCGCAATAGTGACTCTTCTTACCAGAAAACAACTCTTGCTCATAGGACCAGAAAATGCATGTGATTCAACTCGATTTAGGACTGGGAAACAAACGCTAGCTCGCCTTACAAGAAACACACTCTACTCTTGGGAAAAGAGCACTCTTCTACTCTACTGTGTTTCCTGTAGGGCCAGAACAGTGAGCTTGCTCAGAACAAAAGAACTGTGCTTCCTAGACACGGGCCATATCTAGTTCCATTCTGCATAGAAAACTGACAAGAACAGTAGCTCCTCTTCAGTCCAAAACACTGTACTTGCTGGGAACAGACGCCAGTGCTATTTGCACTGTGAATGACAAAGGGAGCACAATAGTGACTCTTCTTAGCAAAAACAACTCTTGCTCGTAGGACCAGAAACTGCATGTGATTCAACTCCATTTAGGACTGGGAAACAAACACTAGCTCGCCTTACAAGAAACACACTCTGCTTTTGAGAAAAGAGCACTCTTCTATTCTACTGTGTTTCCTATGGGGTCCGAACAGTCAGCTTGCTCAGAACAAAAGAACTGTGCTTCCTACATACAAAGGCCATATCTAGCTCAACTCTGCTTAGGAAACTGACAAGAACAGTAGATCCTCTTCAGTCCAATACACTGTACTTGCTGGGAACAGATGCGAGTGCTATTTGCACTGTATACGGCAATGGATGCACAATAGTGACTCTACTTACCAGAAAACAACTCTTGCTCTTTGGACCTGAAACTGCATTTGATTCAATCCACTTAGTGATAGGAAACAAACGCTAGCTCGCCTTACAAGAAACACGCTCTGCTTTTGAGAATAGGGCACACATCTACTCTACTGTGTTTCCAATGGGGTCCGAACAGTGAGCTTGCTCAGAACAAAAGAACTGTGCTTCCTACACACACGGGCCATATCTAGTTCAACTCTGCTTAGGAAACTGACAGGAACAGTAGATCCTCTTCAGTCCAATACACTGTACTTGCTGGGAACAGACGCCTGTGCTATTTGCACTGTGTATGAATATGGGAGCGCAATAGTGACTCTTCTTACCAGAAAACAACTCTTGCTCGTAGGACCAGAAACTGCATGGGATTCAACTCCATTTAGCACTGGGAAACAAATGCTAGCTTGCCTTACAAGAAACACACTCTTCTTTTGAGAAAAGAGCACTCTTTTATTCTACTGTGTTTCCTGTTGGGCCAAAACAGAGAGCTTGCTCAGAAAAAAGAAACTGTGCTTCCTACACACACGGGTCATATCTAGTTCAACTCTGCTTAGGAACCTGACAAGAACAGTAGATCCTCTTCAGTCTAATACACTGTACATGCTGGGAACAGACGCCAGTGCTATTTGCCCTGTGTATGACAATGGAAGCCCAATAGTGACTCTTCTTACCAGAAAAAACCTCTTACTCATAGGACCAGAAACTGCATGTTATTCAACTCCACTTAGGACTAGGAAAGAAACGCTAGCGCGCCTTACAAGAAACACGCTCTGCTTTGAGAAAAGGTCACACTTCTACTCTACTGTGTTTCCTATAGGGTCTGAACAGTGAGCTTGCTCAGAACAAAAGAACCGTGCTTCCTACACACACGGGCCATATCTAGTCAACTCTGCTTAGGAAACTGACAAGAACAGTAGATCCTCTTCAGTCCAATACACTGTACTTGCTGGGAACAGACGCCAGTGCTATTTGCACTGTGTATGGCAATGGGAGCGCAATAGTGACTCTTCTTACCAGAAAACAACTCTTGCTCGTAGGACCAGAAACTGCATGTGATACAACTCCATTTAGGACTGGGAAACAAACACTAGCTCGCCTTACAAGAAACATACTCTGCTTTTGAGAAAAGAGCACTCTTCTTCTCTACTGTGTTTCCTATGGGGTCCGAACAGTCAGCTTGCTCAGAACAAAAGAACTGTGCTTCCTACATACAAAGGCCATATCTAGTTCAACTCTGCTTAGGAAACTGACAAGAACAGTAGATCCTCTTAGTCCAATACACTGTACTTGCTGGGAACAGACGCGAGTGCTATTTGCACTGTATACGGCAATGGATGCACAATAGTGACTCTACTTACCAGAAAACAACTCTTGCTCTTTGGACCTGAAACTGCATTTGATTCAATCCACTTAGTGATGGGAAACAAACGCTAGCTCGCCTTACAAGGAACACGCTCTGCTTTTGAGAATAGGGCACACATCTACTCTACTGTGTTTCCAATGGGGTCCGAACAGTGAGCTTGCTCAGAACAAAAGAACTGTGCTTCCTACACACACGGGCCATATCTAGTTCAACTCTGCTTAGGAAACTGACAGGAACAGTAGATCCTCTTCAGTCCAATACACTGTACTTGCTGGGAACAGACGCCTGTGCTATTTGCACTGTGTATGAATATGGGAGCGCAATAGTGACTCTTCTTACCAGAAAACAACTCTTGCTCGTAGGACCAGAAACTGCATGTGATTCAACTCCATTTACGACTGGGAATCAAACGCTAGCTCGCCTTCCAAGAAACACACTCTGATTTTGAGAAAAGAGCACTCTTCTACTCTACTGTGTTGCCTATAGGTTCCGAACAGTGAGCTAGCTCAGAACAAAAGGACTGTGCTTCCTACACACACGGGCTATATCTAGTTCAACTCTGCTTAGGAAACTGACAAGAACAGTAGCTCCTCTTCAGTGCAATACACTGTACATGCTGGGAACAGACGCCAGTGCTATTTGCCCTGTGTATGACAATGGGAACGCAAAAGTGATTCTTCTTACTAGAAAACACCTCTTGCTCATAGGACCAGAAACTGCATGTGATAAACTCCATTTAGGAATGGGAAACAAACACTAGCTCGTCTTACAATAAACACACTCTGCTTTTGAGATAAGAGGACTCTTCCACTATACTGTTTTTCCTATTGGGCCACAACAGTGAGCTTGCTCAGAACAAAAGAACTGTGCTTCCTCCACACACGGGCCATATATAGTTTAACTCTGCTTAGGAAACTGACAAGAACAGTAGATCCTCTTCAGTCCAATACACTGTACTTGCTGGGAACAGACATGAGTGCTATTTGCACTGTGTATGGCAATGGGAGCGCAATAATGGCTTTCTTTACCAGAAAACAACTCTTGCTCGTGGGACCAAAAACTGCATGTGATTCAACTCCATTTAGGACTGGGAAACAAACGCTAGCTCGCCTTACAAGAAACACACTCTGCTTTTGAGAAAAGAGCACTCTTCTACTCTAATGTGTTTCCTATGGGGTCCGAACATTGAGCTTGCTCAAAACAAAAGAACTGTGCTTCCTACACACACGGGCCATACCTAGTTCAACTCTGCTTAGGAAACTGACAAGAACAATAGCTCCTCTTCAGTACAATACACTGTACTTGCTGGGATCAGACGCGAGTGGTCTTTGCACTGTGCACGGCAATGGGAGCACAATAGTGTCTTTCCTTACCAGAAAACCACTCTTGCTCGTGGGACCAACAACTGCATGTGATTCAACTCCATTTAGGACTGGAAAACAAACGCTAGCTCGTCTTACAAGAAACACACTCTGCTTTTGAGAAAAGAGCACTCTTCTACTCTACTGTGTTTCCTATAGGGCCAGAACAGTGAGCTTGCTCAGAACAAAAGAACTGTGCTTCCTACACACACGGCCATATCTAGTTCAATTCTGCTTAGGAAGCTGACAAGAACAGTAGATCCTCTTCAGTCCAATACACTGTACATGCTGGGAACAGACGACAGTGCTATTTGCCCTTTGTATGACAATGGGAGGACAATAGTGACTCTTCTTACCAGAAAACAACTCTTTCTCGTAGGACCAGAAACTGCATGTGATTCAACTCCATGTATGACTGGGAAACAAACGCTAGCTCGCCTTACAAGTAACAAACTCTGCTTTTTAGAAAAGAGCACTCTTCTACTCTAATGTGTTTCCTAAGGGGTCCGAACAGTGAGCTTGCTCAGAAAAAAATAACTGTGCTTCCTACACACACGGGCCATATCTAGTTCAACTCTGCTTAGGAAACTGACAAGAACAGTAGCTCCTCTTCATTCCAATACACTGTACTTCCTGGGAACAGACGCGAGTGCTATTTGCACTGTGTATGGCAATGGGAACAGAATAGTGACTCTTCTTACCAGAAAACAACTCTTGCTCGTAGGACCAGAAACTGCATGTGATTTTACTCCATTTAGGACTGGCAAACAAACGCTAGCTCGCCTTACAAGAAACACACTCTGCTTTTGATAAAAGAGCACTCTTCTATTCTACTGTGTTTCCTATGGGGTCTGAACAGTCAGCTTGCTCAGAACAAAAGAACTGTGCTTCCTACAAACACGGGCTATATCTGGTTCAACTCTGCTGAGGAAACTGACAAGAACAGTAGATCCTCTTCAGTGCAATACACTGTACATCCTGGGAACAGACGCCAGTGCTATTTGCACTGTGTATGGCAAAGGGAGCGCAAGAGTGACTCTTCTTACCAGAAAACAACTCTTGCACGTAGGAAGAGAAACTGCATGTGATTCAACTCCATTTAGGACTGGGAAACAAACGCTAGCTTGCCTTACAGGAAACACACTCTGCTTTTGAGAAAAGAGCAATCTTCTACTCTACTGTTTTTCCTAAATTGCCAGGACAGTGAGCTTGCTCAGCACAAAAGAACTGTGCTTCCTGCATACATGGGGCATATCTAGTTCAACTCTGCTTAGGAAACTGACAAGAACAGTAGCTCCTCTTCAGTCCAATACACTGTACTTGCTGGGAACAGACGCCAGTGCTATTTGCCCTGTGTATGACAATGGGAGCACAGTATTGACTCTTCTTAACAGAAAACAACACTTGCTCATAGGAGCAGAACCTGCATGTGATTCAACTCCATTTAGGACTGGGTAACAAACACTAGCTCGCCTTACAAGAAACACACTCTGCTTTTGAGAAGAGAGCATTCTTCTACTCTACTGTGTTGCCTATGGGGTCCGAACAGTGCGCTAGCTCAGAACGAAAAAACTGTGCTTCCTAAACACACGGGCTATATCTAGTTCAACTCTGCTTAGGAAACTGACAAGAACAGTAGATCCTCTTCAGTGCAATACACTGTAAATGCTGGGACCAGACCCCAGTGCTACTTGCCCTGTGTATGACAATGGGAGCGCAAAAGTGACTCTTCTTACTAGAAAACAACTCTTGCTCGTAGGACCAGAAACTGCATGTGATTCAACTCCATTTAGGACTGGGAAACAAACGCTAGCTCGCCTTACAAGAAACACAATCTGCTTTTGAGAAAACAGCACTCTTCTACTATACTGTTTTTACTATTGGGCCACAACAGTGAGCTTGCTCAGAACAAAAGAACTGTGCTTCCTACACACACCTCCATATCTAGTTCAACTCTGCTTAGGAAACTGACAAGAACAGTAGATCCTCTTCAGTGCAATACACTGTACATGCTGGGTACAGACGCCAGTGCTATTTGCCCTGTGTATGACAATGGGAGCGCAATAGTGACTCTTCTTACCAGAAAACAACTCTTGCTCTTAGGACCAGAAACTGCATGTGATTCACTCCAATTTAGGTTGGGAAACAAAAGCTAGCTTGCATTACAAGAAACACACTCTGCTTTTGAGAAATGAGCACTCTTCTACTCTACTGTGTTTCCTATGGGTTCGAACAGTGAGCTTGCTCAGAACAAAAGAACTGTGCTTCCTACACACACGGCCATATCTAGTTCAACTCTGTTTAGGAAACTGACAAGAACAGTATCACCTCTTCAGTCAAATACACTGTACATGCTGGGAACAGACGCCAGTGCTATTTGCCCTGTGTATGACAGTGGGAGCGCAATAGTGACTCTTCTTACCAGAAAACAACTCTTGCTCGTAGGACCAGAAAATGCATGTGATTCAACTCCCATTTAGGACTGGGAAACAAACGCTAGCTCGCCTTACAAGAAACACACTCTGTTTTTGAGAAAAAGCACTCTTCTACTCTACTGTGTTTCCTATATGGCCAGAACAGTGAGCTTGCTCAGAACAAAAGAACTGTGCTTCCTACACACACGGGCCATATATAGTTTAACTCTGCTTAGGAAACTGACAAGAACAGTAGCTCCTCTTCAGTCCAATACACTGTACATGCTGGGAACAAACGCCAGTGCGATTTGCACTGTGTATGGCAATGGGAGCACAATAGTGACTCTTCTTACCAGAAAACAACTCTTGCTCTTAGGACCAGAAACTGCATGTGATTCAACTCCATTTAGAACTGGGAAACAAACACTAGCTCGCGTTACAAGAAACACTTTCTGCTTTTGAGAAAAGAGCACTCTTCTTCTCTACTGTGTTTCCTATAGGGACAGAACAGTGTGCTTGCTCAGAACAAAAGAACTGTGCTTCCTACACACACGTGCCATATCTAGTTAAACTCTGCTTACGAAACTGACAAGAACAGTAGCTCCTCTTCAGTCCAATACACTGTACTTGCTGGGAACAGACGCGAGGGCTAATTTTACTGTGTATGGCAATGGGAGCGCAATAGTGACTCTTCTTGCCAGAAAACAACTCTTGCTCGTAGGACCAAAAACTACATTTGATTCACCTCCATTTAGGACTGGGAAACAAACACTAGCTCGCCTTACAAGAAACATACTCTGCTTTTGAGAAAAGAGCACTCTTCTACTCTACTGTGTTTCCTATGGGGTCCGAACAGTCAGCTTGCTCAGAACAAAAGAACTGTGCTTCCTACATACAAAGGCCATATCTAGTTCAACTCTGCTTAGGAAACTGACAAGAACAGTAGATCCTCTTAGTCCAATACACTGTACTTGCTGGGAACAGACGCGAGTGCTATTTGCACTGTATATGGCAATGGATGCACAATAGTGACTCTACTTACCAGAAAACAACTCTTGCTCTTTGGACCTGAAACTGCATTTGATTCAATCCACTTAGTGATGGGAAACAAACGCTAGCTCGCCTTACAAGGAACACGCTCTGCTTTTGAGAATAGGGCACACATCTACTCTACTGTGTTTCCAATGGGGTCCGAACAGTGAGCTTGCTCAGAACAAAAGAACTGTGCTTCCTACACACACGGGCCATATCTAGTTCAACTCTGCTTAGGAAACTGACAGGAACAGTAGATCCTCTTCAGTCCAATACACTGTACTTGCTGGGAACAGACGCCTGTGCTATTTGCACTGTGTATGAATATGGTAGCTCAATAGTGACTCTTCTTACCAGAAAACAACTCTTGCTCGTAGGACCAGAAACTGCATGTGATTCAACTCCATTTACGACTGGGAAACAAACGCTAGCTCGCCTTCCAAGAAACACACTCTGATTTTGAGAAAAGAGCACTCTTCTACTCTACTGTGTTGCCTATAGGGTCCGAACAGTGAGCTAGCTCAGAACAAAAGGACTGTGCTTCCTACACACACGGGCTATATCTAGTTCAACTCTGCTTAGGAAACTGACAAGAACTGTAGCTCCTCTTCAGTGCAATACACTGTACATGCTGGGAACAGACGCCAGTGCTATTTGCCCTGTGTATGACAATGGGAACGCAAAAGTGATTCTTCTTACTAGAAAACACCTCTTGCTCATAGGACCAGAAACTGCATGTGATAAACTCCATTTAGGAATGGGAAACAAACACTAGCTCGTCTTACAATAAACACACTCTGCTTTTGAGATAAGAGGACTCTTCCACTATACTGTTTTTCCTATTGGGCCACAACAGTGAGCTTGCTCAGAACAAAAGAACTGTGCTTCCTCCACACACGGGCCATATATAGTTTAACTCTGCTTAGGAAACTGACAAGAACAGTAGATTCTCTTCAGTCCAATACACTGTACTTGCTGGGAACAGACGCGAGTGCTATTTGCACTGTATACGGCAATGGATGCACAATAGTGACTCTACTTACCAGAAAACAACTCTTCCTCTTTGGACCTGAAACTGCATTTGATTCAATCCACTTAGTGATGGGAAACAAACGCTAGCTCGCCTTACAAGAAACACGCTCTGCTTTTGAGAATAGGGCACACATCTACTCTACTGTGTTTCGAATGGGGTCCGAACAGTGAGCGTGCTCAGAACAAAAGAACTGTGCTTCCTCCACAACCTGGCCATATCTAGTTCAATTCTGCTTAGGAAACTGACAGGAACAGTAGATCCTCTTCAGTCCAATACACTGTACTTGCTGGGAACAGACGCGAGTGGTCTTTGCACTGTGTATGAATATGGGAGCGCAATAGTGACTCTTCTTACCAGAAAACAACTCTTGCTCGTAGGACCAGAAACTGCATGGGATTCAACTCCATTTAGCACTGGGAAACAAACGCTAGCTCGCCTTACAAGAAACACACTTCTCTTTTGAGAAAAGAGCACTCTTTCATTCTACTGTGTTTCCTGTAGGGCCAAAACAGAGAGCTTGCTCAGAAAAAAAGAACTGTGCTTCCTACACACACGGGTCATATCTAGTTCAACTCTGCTTAGGAACCTGACAAGAACAGTAGATCCTCTTCAGTCTAATACACTGTACATGCTGGGAACAGACGACAGTGCTATTTGCCCTGTGTATGACAATGGAAGCCCAATAGTGACTCTTCTTACCAGAAAAAAACTCTTGCTCATAGGACCAGAAACTGCATGTTATTCAACTCCACTTAGGACTGGGAAACAAACGCTAGCTCGCCTTACAATTAACACGCTCTGCTTTGAGAAAAGGTCACACTTCTACTCTACTGTGTTTCCTATAGGGTCCGAACAGTGAGCTTGCTCAGAACAAAAGAACCGTGCTTCCTACACACACGGGCCATATTTAGTTCAACTCTGCTTAGGAAACAGACAAGAACAGTAGCTCCTCTTCATTCCAATACACTGTACTTCCTGGGAACAGACGCGAGTGCTATTTGCACTGTGTATGCAATGGGAACGCAATAGTGACTCTTCTTACCAGAAAACAACTCTTGCTCGTAGGACCAGAAACTGCATGTGATTTTACTCCATTTAGGACTGGCAAACAAATGCTAGCTCGCCTTACAAGAAACACACTCTGCTTTTGAGAAAAGAGCACTCTTCCACTATACTGTTTTTCCTATTGGACCACAACAGTGAGCTTGTTCAGAACAAAAGAACTGTGCTTCCTACAAACACGGGCTATATCTGGTTCAACTCTGCTGAGGAAACTGACAAGAACAGTAGATCCTCTTCAGTGCAATACACTGTACATCCTGGGAACAGACGCCAGTGCTATTTGCACTGTGTATGGCAAAGGGAGCGCAAGAGTGACTCTTCTTACCAGAAAACAACTCTTGCACGTAGGAAGAGAAACTGCATGTGATTCAACTCCATTTAGGACTGGGAAACAAACACTAGCTTGCCTTAGAGGAAACACACTCTGCTTTTGAGAAAAGAGCAATCTTCTACTCTACTGTGTTTCCTAAATGGCCAGGACAGTGAGCTTGCTCAGCACAAAAGAACTGTGCTTCCTGCATACACGGGGCATATCTAGTTCAACTCTGCTTAGGAAACTGACAAGAACAGTAGCTCCTCTTCAGTCCAATACACTGTACTTGCTGGGAACAGACGCCAGTGCTATTTGCCCTGTGTATGACAATGGGAGCACAGTATTGACTCTTCTTAACAGAAAACAACACTTGCTCATAGGAGCAGAACCTGCATGTGATTCAACTCCATTTAGGACTGGGTAACAAACACTAGCTCGCCTTACAAGAAACACACTCTGCTTTTGAGAAGAGAGCATTCTTCTACTCTACTGTGTTGCCTATGGGGTCCGAACAGTGCGCTAGCTCAGAACGAAAAAACTGTGCTTCCTACACACACGGGCTATATCTAGTTCAACTCTGCTTAGGAAACTGACAAGAACAGTAGCTCCTCTTCAGTGCAATACACTGTAAATGCTGGGAACAGACCCCAGTGCTACTTGCCCTGTGTATGACAATGGGAGCGCAAAAGTGACTCTTCTTACTATAAAACAACTCTTGCTCATAGGACCAGAAACTGCATGTGATTCAACTCCATTTAGGACTGGGAAACAAACGCTAGCTCGCCTTACAAGAAACACAATCTGCTTTTGAGAAAACAGCAATCTTCTACTATACTGTTTTTACTATTGGGCCACAACAGTGAGCTTGCTCAGAACAAAAGAACTGTGCTTCCTACACACACCTCCATATCTAGTTCAACTCTGCTTAGGAAACTGACAAGAACAGTAGATCCTCTTCAGTGCAATACACTGTACATGCTGGGTACAGACGCCAGTGCTATTTGCCCTGTGTATGACAATGGGAGCGCAATAGTGACTCTTCTTACCAGAAAACAACTCTTGCTCTTAGGACCAGAAACTGCATGTGATTCAACTCCAATTTAGGTTGGGAAACAAATGCTAGCTTGCATTACAAGAAACACACTCTGCTTTTGAGAAAAGAGCACTCTTCTACTCTACTGTGTTTCCTATGGGTTCAAACAGTGAGCTTGCTCAGAACAAAAGAACTGTGCTTCCTACACACACGGCCATATCTAGTTCAACTCTGTTTAGGAAACTGACAAGAACAGTAGCTCCTCTTCAGTCCAATACACTGTACATGCTGGGAACAGACGCCAGTGCTATTTGCCCTGTGTATGACAGTGGGAGCACAATAATGACTCTTCTTACCAGAAAACAACTCTTGCTCGTAGGACCAGAAAATGCATGTGATTCAACTCCCATTTAGGACTGGGAAACAAACGCTAGCTCGCCTTACAAGAAACACACTCTGTTTTTGAGAAAAGAGCACTCTTCTACTCTACTGTGTTTCCTATATGGCCAGAACAGTGAGCTTGCTCAGAACAAAAGAACTGTGCTTCCTACACACACGGGCCATATATAGTTTAACTCTGCTTAGGAAACTGACAAGAGCAGTAGCTCCTCTTCAGTCCAATACACTGTACTTGCTGGGAACAGACGCGAGTGCTATTTGCACTGTATACGGCAATGGATGCACAATAGTGACTCTACTTACCAGAAAACAACTCTTGCTCTTTGGACCTGAAACTGCATTTGATTCAATCCACTTAGTGATGGGAAACAAACGCTAGCTCGCCTTACAAGAAACACGCTCTGCTTTTGAGAATAGGGCACACATCTACTCTACTGTGTTTCCAATGGGGTCCGAACAGTGAAATTGCTCAGAACAAAAGAACTGTGCTTCCTACACACACGGGCCATATCTAGTTCAACTCTGCTTAGGAAACTGACAGGAACAGTAGATCCTCTTCAGTCCAATACACTGTACTTGCTGGGAACAGACGCCTGTGCTATTTGCACTGTGTATGAATATGGGAGCGCAATAGTGACTCTTCTTACCAGAAAACAACTCTTGCTCGTAGGACCAGAAACTGCATGGGATTCAACTCCATTTAGCAATGGGAAAAAAACGCTAGCTCGCCTTACAAGAAACACACTCTTCTTTTGAGAAAAGAGCACTCTTTTATTCTACTGTGTTTCCTGTAGGGCCAAAACAGAGAGCTTGCTCAGAAAAAAAGAACTGTGCTTCCTACACACACGGGTCATATCTAGTTCAACTCTGCTTAGGAACCTGACAAGAACAGTAGATCCTCTTCAGTCTAATACACTGTACATGCAGGGAACAGACGACCGTGCTATTTGCCCTGTGTATGACAATGGAAGCCCAATAGTGACTCTTCTTACCAGAAAAAAACTCTTGCTCATAGGACCAGAAACTGCATGTTATTCAACTCCACTTAGGACTAGGAAAGAAACGCTAGCTCGCCTTACAAGAAACACGCTCTGCTTTGAGAAAAGGTCACACTTCTACTCTACTGTGTTTCCTATAGGGTCTGAACAGTGAGCTTGCTCAGAACAAAAGAACCGTGCTTCCTACACACACGGGCCATATCTAGTCAACTCTGCTTAGGAAACTGACAAGAACAGTAGATCCTCTTCAGTCCAATACACTGTACTTGCTGGGAACAGACGCCAGTGCTATTTGCACTGTGTATGGCAATGGGAGCGCAATAGTGACTCTTCTTACCAGAAAACAACTCTTGCTCGTAGGACCAGAAACTGCATGTGATTCAACTCCATTTACGACTGGGAAACAAACGCTAGCTCGCCTTCCAAGAAACACACTCTGATTTTGAGAAAAGAGCACTCTTCTACTCTACTGTGTTGCCTATAGGGTCCGAACAGTGAGCTAGCTCAGAACAAAAGGACTGTGCTTCCTACACACACGGGCTATATCTAGTTCAACTCTGCTTAGGAAACTGACAAGAACAGTAGCTCCTCTTCAGTGCAATACACTGTACATGCTGGGAACAGACGCCAGTGCTATTTGCCCTGTGTATGACAATGGGAACGCAAAAGTGATTCTTCTTACTAGAAAACACCTCTTGCTCATAGGACCAGAAACTGCATGTGATAAACTCCATTTAGGAATGGGAAACAAACACTAGCTCGTCTTACAATAAACACACTCTGCTTTTGAGATAAGAGCACTCTTCCACTATACTGTTTTTCCTATTGGGCCACAACAGTGAGCTTGCTCAGAACAAAAGAACTGTGCTTCCTCCACACACGGGCCATATATAGTTTAACTCTGCTTAGGAAACTGACAAGAACAGTAGATCCTCTTCAGTCCAATACACTGTACTTGCTGGGAACAGACGCGAGTGCTATTTGCACTGTATACGGCAATGGATGCACAATAGTGACTCTACTTACCAGAAAACAACTCTTCCTCTTTGGACCTGAAACTGCATTTGATTCAATCCACTTAGTGATGGGAAACAAACGCTAGCTCGCCTTACAAGAAACACGCTCTGCTTTTGAGAATAGGGCACACATCTACTCTACTGTGTTTCCAATGGGGTCCGAACAGTGAGCTTGCTCAGAACAAAAGAACTGTGCTTCCTCCACAACCTGGCCATATCTAGTTCAATTCTGCTTAGGAAACTGACAGGAACAGTAGATCCTCTTCAGTCCAATACACTGTACTTGCTGGGAACAGACGCGAGTGGTCTTTGCACTGTGTATGAATATGGGAGCGCAATAGTGACTCTTCTTACCAGAAAACAACTCTTGCTCGTAGGACCAGAAACTGCATGGGATTCAACTCCATTTAGCACTGGGAAACAAACGCTAGCTCGCCTTACAAGAAACACACTTCTCTTTTGAGAAAAGAGCACTCTTTTATTCTACTGTGTTTCCTGTAGGGCCAAAACAGAGAGCTTGCTCAGAAAAAAAGAACTGTGCTTCCTACACACACGGGTCATATCTAGTTCAACTCTGCTTAGGAACCTGACAAGAACAGTAGATCCTCTTCAGTCTAATACACTGTACATGCTGGGAACAGACGACAGTGCTATTTGCCCTGTGTATGACAATGGAAGCCCAATAGTGACTCTTCTTACCAGAAAAAAACTCTTGCTCATAGGACCAGAAACTGCATGTTATTCAACTCCACTTAGGACTGGGAAACAAACGCTAGCTCGCCTTACAATTAACACGCTCTGCTTTGAGAAAAGGTCACACTTCTACTCTACTGTGTTTCCTATAGGGTCCGAACAGTGAGCTTGCTCAGAACAAAAGAACCGTGCTTCCTACACACACGGGCCATATTTAGTTCAACTCTGCTTAGGAAACAGACAAGAACAGTAGCTCCTCTTCATTCCAATACACTGTACTTCCTGGGAACAGACGTGAGTGCTATTTGCACTGTGTATGCAATGGGAACGCAATAGTGACTCTTCTTACCAGAAAACAACTCTTGCTCGTAGGACCAGAAACTGCATGTGATTTTACTCCATTTTGGACTGGCAAACAAACGCTAGCTCGCCTTACAAGAAACACACTCTGCTTTTGAGAAAAGAGCACTCTTCCACTATACTGTTTTTCCTATTGGACCACAACAGTGAGCTTGTTCAGAACAAAAGAACTGTGCTTCCTACAAACACGGGCTATATCTGGTTCAACTCTGCTGAGGAAACTGACAAGAACAGTAGATCCTCTTCAGTGCAATACACTGTACATCCTGGGACCAGACGCCAGTGCTATTTGCACTGTGTATGGCAAAGGGAGCGCAAGAGTGACTCTTCTTACCAGAAAACAACTCTTGCACGTAGGAAGAGAAACTGCATGTGATTCAACTCCATTTAGGACTGGGAAACAAACGCTAGCTTGCCTTAGAGGAAACACACTCTGCTTTTGAGAAAAGAGCAATCTTCTACTCTACTGTGTTTCCTAAATGGCCAGGACAGTGAGCTTGCTCAGCGCAAAAGAACTGTGCTTCCTGCATACACGGGGCATATCTAGTTCAACTCTGCTTAGGAAACTGACAAGAACAGTAGCTCCTCTTCAGTCCAATACACTGTACTTGCTGGGAACAGACGCCAGTGCTATTTGCCCTGTGTATGACAATGGGAGCACAGTATTGACTCTTCTTAACAGAAAACAACACTTGCTCATAGGAGCAGAACCTGCATGTGATTCAACTCCATTTAGGACTGGGTAACAAACACTAGCTCGCCTTACAAGAAACACACTCTGCTTTTGAGAAGACAGCATTCTTCTACTCTACTGTGTTGCCTATGGGGTCCGAACAGTGCGCTAGCTCAGAACGAAAAAACTGTGCTTCCTACACACATGGGCTATATCTAGTTCAACTCTGCTTAGGAAACTGACAAGAACAGTAGCTCCTCTTCAGTGCAATACACTGTAAATGCTGGGAACAGACCCCAGTGCTACTTGCCCTGTGTATGACAATGGGAGCGCAAAAGTGACTCTTCTTACTATAAAACAACTCTTGCTCATAGGACCAGAAACTGCATGTGATTCAACTCCATTTAGGACTGGGAAACAAACGCTAGCTCGCCTTACAAGAAACACAATCTGCTTTTGAGAAAACAGCACTCTTCTACTATACTGTTTTTACTATTGGGCCACAACAGTGATCTTGCTCAGAACAAAAGAACTGTGCTTCCTACACACACCTCCATATCTAGTTCAACTCTGCTTAGGAAACTGACAAGAACAGTAGATCCTCTTCAGTGCAATACACTGTACATGCTGGGTACAGACGCCAGTGCTATTTGCCCTGTGTATGACAATGGGAGCGCAATAGTGACTCTTCTTACCAGAAAACAACTCTTGCTCTTAGGACCAGAAACTGCATGTGATTCAACTCCAATTTAGGTTGGGAAACAAATGCTAGCTTGCATTACAAGAAACACACTCTGCTTTTGAGAAAAGAGCACTCCTCTACTCTACTGTGTTTCCTATGGGTTCAAACAGTGAGCTTGCTCAGAACAAAAGAACTGTGCTTCCTACACACACGGCCATATCTAGTTCAACTCTGTTTAGGAAACTGACAAGAACAGTAGCTCCTCTTCAGTCCAATACACTGTACATGCTGGGAACAGACGCCAGTGCTATTTGCCCTGTGTATGACAGTTGGAGCACAATAATGACTCTTCTTACCAGAAAACAACTCTTGCTCGTAGGACCAGAAAATGCATGTGATTCAACTCCCATTTAGGACTGGGAAACAAACGCTAGCTCGCCTTACAAGAAACACACTCTGTTTTTGAGAAAAGAGCACTCTTCTACTCTACTGTGTTTCCTATATGGCCAGAACAGTGAGCTTGCTCAGAACAAAAGAACTGTGCTTCCTACACACACGGGCCATATATAGTTTAACTCTGCTTAGGAAACTGACAAGAGCAGTAGCTCCTCTTCAGTCCAATACACTGTACTTGCTGGGAACAGACGCGAGTGCTATTTGCACTGTATACGGCAATGGATGCACAATAGTGACTCTTCTTACCAGAAAACAACTCTTGCTCGTAGGACCAGAAACTGCATGGGATTCAACTCCATTTAGCAATGGGAAACAAACGCTAGCTCGCCTTACAAGAAACACACTCTTCTTTTGAGAAAAGAGCACTCTTTTATTCTACTGTGTTTCCTGTAGGGCCAGAACAGTGAGCTTGCTCAGAACAAAAGAACTGTGCTTCCTACACACACGGGTCATATCTAGTTCAACTCTGCTTAGGAACCTGACAAGAACAGTAGATCCTCTTCAGTCTAATACACTGTACTTGCTGGGAACAGACGCCAGTGCTATTTGCCCTGTGTATGACAATGGAAGCCCAATAGTGACTCTTCTTACCAGAAAAAAACTCTTGCTCATAGGACCAGAAACTGCATGTTATTCAACTCCACTTAGGACTAGGAAAGAAACGCTAGCTCGCCTTACAAGAAACACGCTCTGCTTTGAGAAAAGGTCACACTTCTACTCTACTGTGTTTCCTATAGGGTCTGAACAGTGAGCTTGCTCAGAACAAAAGAACCGTGCTTCCTACACACACGGGCCATATCTAGTCAACTCTGCTTAGGAAACTGACAAGAGAAGTAGCTCCTCTTCAGTCCAATACACTGTACTTGCTGGCAACAGATGCCAGTGCTATTTGCACAGTGTATGGCAATGGGAGCGCAATAGTGACTTTCCTTACAAGAAAGCAACTCTTGCTCATAGGACAAAAAACTGCATGTGATTCAACTCCATTTAGGACTAGGAAACAAATGCTAGCTCGCCTTACAAGAAACACACTCTGCTTTTGAGAAAAGAGCACTCTTCTACTCTACTGTGTTTCCTATGGGCTCCGAACAGTGAGCTTGCTCAGAACAAAAGAACTGTGCGTCCTACACACACGGTCCATATCTAGTTCAACTCTGCTTAGGAAAATGACAAGAACAATACCTCCTCTTCAGTCCAATACACTGTACTTGCTGGGTAAATTCGCGTGTGCTATTTGCACTGTGTATGAAAAAGGGAGCGCAATAGTGACTTTCCTTACCAGAAAACAACTCTTGCTCGTGGGACCAAAAACTGCATGAGATTCAACTCCATTTAGGACTGGGAAACAAACGCTACCTCGCCTTACAAGAAACACACTCTGCTTTTGAGAAAAGAACACTCTTCTACTCTACTGTATTTCGTATAGGGCCAAAATAGTGAGCTTGCTCAGAACAAAAGAACTGTGCTTCATACACACACGGCCATATCTAGTTCAATTCTGCTTAGGAAACTGACAAGAACAGTAGATCCTCTTCAGTCCAATACACTGTACATGCTGGGAACAGACGCCAGTGCTATTTGCCCTGTGTATGACAAAGGGAGCGCAATAGTGACTCTTCTTACCATAAAACAACTCTTGCTTGTAGGAACAGAAACTGCATGTGATTCAACTCCATTTAGGACTGGGAAACAAACACTAGCTCGCCTTACAAGAAACACACTCTGTTTTGAGAATGACCACTCTTCTACTCTACTGTGTTTCCTATGGTGTCCGAACAGTCAGCTTGCTCAGAACAAAAGAACTGTGCTTCCTACACACACGGGCTATATATAGTTCAACTCTGCTTAGGAAACTGAAAAGAACAGTAGATCCCCTTCAGTGCAAAACACTCTACATGCTGGGAACAGACGCCAGTGCTATTTGCACTGTGTATGGCAATGGGAGCGCAATAGTGACTCTTCTTACCAGAAAACAACTCTTGCTCGTAGGACCAGAAATTGCATGTGATTCAACTCCATTTAGGACTGGGAAACAAACGATAGCTCGCCTTCCAAGAAACACACTCTGCTTTTGAGAAAAGAGCACTCTTCTACTCTACTTTGATGCCTATGGGGTCCGAACAGTGAGCTAGCTCAGAACAAAAGGACTGTGCTTCCTACACACACGGGCTATATCTAGTTCAACTCTGCTTAGGAAACTGACAAGAACAGTAGCTCCTCTTCAGTGCAATACACTGTACATGCTGGGAACAGACGCCAGTGCTATTTGCCCTGTGTATGACAATGGGAGCGCAAAAGTGACTCTTCTTACTAGAAAACAACTCTTGCTTGTAGGACCAGAAACTGCATGTGATTCAACTCCATTTAGGACTGGGAAACAAACACTAGCTCGCCTTACAAGAAACACACTCTGCTTTTGAGAAAAGAGCACTCTTCCACTATACTGTTTTTCCTATTGGACCACAACAGTGAGCTTGCTCAGAACAAAAGAACTGTGCTTCCTACACACACGGCCATATCTAGTTAAACTCTGCTTAGGAAACTGACAAGAACAATAGATCCTCCTCAGTCCAATACACTGTACATGCTGGGAACAGACGCCAGTGCTATTTGCCCTGTGTATGACAAAGGGAGCACAATAGTGACTCTTCTTACCAGAAAACAACTCTTCCTCGTAGGAGCAGAAACTGCATGGGATTCAACTACATTTAGGACTGGGAAACAAATGGGAGCACGCCTCAAAAGAAACACACTCTGATTTTGAGAAAAGGGCACTCTTCTACTCTACTGTGTTTCCTAAAGTGCCAGTCAAGTGAGCTTGCTCAGAACAAGGAACTGTGCTTCCTACACACACGGGCCATATCTAGATCATTTCTGCTTAGGAAACTGACAAGAACAGTAGATACTCTTAAGTCCAATACACTGTACTTGCTGGGAACAGACGCCTGTGCTATTTGCACTGTGTATGAATATGGGAGCGCAATAGTGACTCTTCTTACCAGAAAACAACTCTTGAACGTAGGACCAGAAACTGCATGGGGTTCATCTCCATTTAGCAATGGGAAATAAACGCTAGCTCGTCTTAGAAGAAACACACTCTTCTTTTGAGAAAAGAACACTCTTTCATTCTACTGTGTTTCCTGTAGGGCCAAAACAGAGAGCTTGCTCAGAAAAAAAGAACTGTGCTTCCTACACACACGGGTCATATCTAGTTCAACTCTGCTTAGAAACCTGACAAGAACAGTAGATCCGCTTCAGTCTAATACACTGTACATGCTGGGAACAGACGCCAGTGCTATTTGCCCTGTGTATGACAATGGAAGACCAATAGTGACTCTTCTTACCAGAAAACAACTCTTGCTGGTAGGACCAGAAACTGCATGGGATTCAACTCCATTTAGGACTGGGAAACAAACGCTAGCTAGCCTTACAAGAAACACACTCTGCTTTTGAGAAAAGAGCACTCTTCTACTCTACTGTGTTTCCTATAGTGCCAGAACATTGAGCTTGCTGAGAACAAAAGAACTGTGCTTCCTAGACACAAGGGCTATATCTAGTTCAACTCTGCTTAGGAAACTGACAAGAACAGTAGCTCCTCTTCAGTCCAATACACTGTACTTGCTGGGAACAGACGTGAGTGCTATTTGCACTGTGTACAGCAATGGGAGCACAATAGTGACTCTTCTTACCAGAAAACAACTCTTGCTCATAGGACCAGAAACTGCATGTTATTCAATTCCACTTAGGACTGGGAAACAAACACTAGCTTGCCTTACAAGAAACACGCTCTGCTTTGAGAAAAGGTCACACTTCTACTCTACTGTGTTTCCTATAGGGTCCGAACAGTGAGCTTGCTCAGAACAAAAGAACTGTGCTTCCTACACACACGGGCCATATCTAGTTCAAATCTTCTTAGGAAACTGACAAGAACAGTAGATCCTCTTCAGTCCAATACACTGTACTTGCTGGGAACAGACGCCAGTTCTATTTGCACTGTGAATGACAAAGGGAGCGCAATAGTGACTCTTCTTAAGAAAAACAACTCTTGTTCGTAGGACCAGAAAATGCATGTGATTCAACTCGATTTAGGACTGGGAAACAAACGCTAGCTCGCCTTACAAGAAACACACTCTACTTTTGGGAAAAGAGCACTCTTCTACTCTACTGTGTTTCCTGTAGGGCCAGAACAGTGAGCTTGCTCAGAACAAAAGAACTGTGCTTCCTAGACACGGGCCATATCTAGTTCCATTCTTCATAGGTAACTGACAAGAACAGTAGCTCCTCTTCAGTCCAAAACACTGTACTTGCTGGGAAAAGACGCCAGTGCTATTTTCACTGTGAATGACAAAGGGAGCGCAATAGTGACTCTTCTTAGCAAAAACAACTCTTGCTCGTAGGACCAGAAACTGCATGTGATTTAACTCGATTTAGGACTGGAAAACCAATGCTAGCTCACCCTACAAGAAACACACTCTGCTTTTGAGAAAAGGGAACTCTTCTACTCTACTGTGTTTCCTATGGGGTCCGAACAGTGAGCTTGCTCAGAACAAAAGAACTGTGCTTCCTACATACAAGGGCCATATCTAGTTCAACTCTGCTTAGGAAACTGACAAGAGCAGTAGCTCCTCTTTAGTCCAATACACTGTACTTGCTGGGAACAGACGCCTGTGCTATTTGCAGTGTGTATGAATATGGGAGCGTAATAGTGACTCTTCTTACCAAAAAACAACTCTTGCTCGTAGGACCAGAAATTGCATGGGATTCAACTCCATTTAGCACTGGGAAACAAACGCTAGCTCGCCTTACAAGAAACACACTCTTCTTTTGAGAAAAGAGCACTCTTTTATTCTACTGTGTTTCCTGTAGGGCCAAAACAGAGAGCTTGCTTAGAAAAAAAGAACTGTGCTTCCTACACACATGGGTCATATCTAGTTCAACTCTGCTTAGGAACCTGACAAGAACAGTAGATCCTCTTCAGTCCCATACACTGTACATGCTGGGAACAGACGCCAGTGCTATTTGCCCTGTGTATGACAATGGAAGCCCAATAGTGACTCTTCTTACCAGAAAACAACACTTGCTCGTAGGACCAGAAACTGAATGGGATTCAACTCCATTTAGGACTGGGAAACAAACGCTAGCTAGCCTTACAAAAAACACACTCTGCTTTTGAGAAAAGAGCACTCTTCTACTCTACTGTGTTTCCTATAGTGCCAGAACATTGAGCTTGCTGAGAAAAAAAGAACTGTGCTTCCTACACACACGGGCCATATCTCGTTCACCTCTGCTTAGGAAACTGACAAGAACAGTAGCTCCTCTTCAATCCAATACACTGTACTTGCTGGGAACAGACGCGAGTGTTATTTGCACTGTGTACAGCAATGGGAGCACAATAGTGACTCTTCTTACCAGAAAGCATCTCTTGCTCATAGGACCAGAAACGGTATGTTATTCAACTCCACTTAGGACTGGGAAACAAACGCTAGCTCGCCTTACAAGAAACACGCTCTGCTTTGAGAAAAGGTCACACTTCTACTCTACTGTGTTTCCTATAGAGTCCAAACAGTGAGCTTGCTCAGAAAAAAAGAACCGTGCTTTCTACACACACGGGCCATATCTAGTTCATCTCTGCTTAGGAAACTGACAAGAACAGTAGATCCTCTTCAGTCCAATACACTGTACTTGCTGGGAACAGACGCCAGTGCTATTTGGACTGTGAATGACAAAGGGAGTGCAATAGTGACTCTTCTTAGCAAAAACAACTCTTGCTCGTAGGACCAGAAACTGCATGTGATTCAACTCGATTTAGTACTGGGAAACAAACGCTAGCTCGCCTTACAAGAAACTCACTCTGCTTTTGAGAAAAGAGCACTCTTCTATTCTACTGTGTTTCCTGTAGGGCCAGAACAGTGAGCTTGCTCAGAACAAAAGAAATCTGCTTCCTAGACACGGGCCATATCTAGTTCAATTCTGCATAGGAAACTGACAAGAACAGTAGCTCCTCTTCAGTCCAATACACTGTACTTGCTGGGAACAGACGCGAGTCCTTTTTGCCCTGTGTATGGCAATGGGAGCACAATAGTGACTTTCCTTACCAGAAAGCATCCCTTGCTCGTAGGACCAAAAACTGCATGTGATTCAACTCCATTTAGGACTGGGAAACAAACGCTAGCTCACCTTACAAGAAACACACTCTGCTCTTGAGAAAAGAGCACTCTTCTACTCTACTGTGTTTCCTATAGGGACAGAACAGTGAGCTTGCTCAAAACAAAAGAATTGTGCTTCCTACACACACGGGCTATATATAGTTCAACTCTGCTTAGGAATCTGACAAGAACAGTAGCTCCTCTTCAGTCCAATACACTGTACTTGCAGGGAGCAGACGTGAATGCTATTTGCGCAGTGTATGGCAAAGGGAGCGAAATAGTGACTCTTCTTACCAGAAAACAACTCTTGCTCGTAGGACCAGAAACTGCATGGGATTCAACTCCGTTTCTGACTGGGAAATAAACACTAGCTAGCCTTACAAGAAACACACTCTGCTTTTGAGAAAAGAGCACTCTTCTACTCTACTGTGTTTACTATGGTGTCCGAAAATTGAGCTTGCTCAGAACAAAAGAACTGTGCTTCACACACACGGGCCATATCTAGTTCAACTCTGCTTAGAAAACTGACAAGAACAGTATCTCCTCTTCTGTCCAATACAATGTACTTGCTGGGAACAGACGAGAGTGCTATTTGCACTGTGTATGACAATGGTAGCACAATAGTGACTCTTTTTACCAGAAAACAACTCTTGCTCATAGGACCAGAAACTGCATGTGATTAAACTCCGTTTAGGACTGGGAATCAAACACTAGCTTGCCTTACAAGAAACACACTCTGCTTCTGATAAAAAAGAGCACTCTTCTACTCTTCTGTGTTTCCTATAGGTCCAGAACTGTGAGCTTGCTCAGAACAAAAGAACTGTGCTTCCTACACAAACGGGCCATATCTAGTTCAACTCTGCTTAGGAAACTGACAAGAACAGTAACTCCTCTTCAGTCCAATACACTGTACTTGCTGGGAACAGACGCGAGTGCTATTTGCACTGTTTATGGCAAAGGGAACACAATAGTGACTTTCCTTACCAGAAAACATCCCTTGCTCGTAGGACCAGAAACTGCATGTGATTCCACTCCATTTAGGACTGGGAAACAAACGCTACCTCGCTTTACAAGAAACACACTCTGCTTTTGAGAAAAGAGCACTCTTCTACTCTACTGTGTTTCCTATAGGGCCAAACAGTATGCTTCCTCAGAACAAAAGAACTGTGCTTCCTACACAAACGGGCTATTACTAGTTCAACTCTGCTTAGGAAACTGAGAAGAACAGTAGATCCTCTTCAGTCCAATACACATTACTTGCTGGGAACAGAGGCGAGTGCTATTTGCAGGGTGTATGACAATGGGAGGGCAATAGTGACACTTCTTACCAGAAAACAATTCTTGCTACTAGGATCAGAAACTGAATGTGATTCAACTCCATTTAGGACTGGGAAACAAACGCTAGCTCGCCTTACAAGAAACACACTCTGCTTTTGAGAAAAGAGCACTCTTCTACTCTACTGTGTTTCCTATGGGGTCTGAAGAGTGAGCTTGCTCAGAACAAAAGAACTGTGCTTCCTAAACACACGGGCCATATCTAGGTCAACTCTGCTTAGGAAACTAACAAGAACAGTAGCTCTTCTTCTGTGCAATACACTGTACTTGCAAAGAATAGTAGCGAGTGTTGTTTGCACTGTGTATGGCAATAGGATTGCAATAGTGACTCTTCTTACCAGAAAACAACTCTTGCTCATAAGACCAGAAACTGCATGTAATTCAACTCCATTTAGGACTGGGAAACAAACGCTAGCTCACCTTACAACCAACACACTTTGCTTTTGAGAAAAAAGCACTCTTCTACTCTTCTGTGTTTCCTGTAGGACCAGAACAGTGAGCTTGCTCAGAACAAAAGAACTGTGCTTCCTACACACACGGGCCATATCTAGTTCAACTCTGCTTAGGAAACTGACAAGAACAGTAGATCCTCTTCAGTCCAATACACTGTACTTGCTGGGAACAGACGCCAGTGCTATTTGCCCTGTGTATGTCAATGGGAGCGCAATAGTGACTCTTCTTACCAGAAAAAAACTCTTGCTCCTAGGATCAGAAACTGCATGTGATTCAATTCCATTTAGGACTGGGAAACAAACGCTAGCTCGCCTTACAAGAAATACACTCTGCTTTTGAGAAAAGAGCACACTTCTACTCTACTGTGTTTCCTATGGGGTCCGAACAGTGAGCTTGCTCAGAACAAAAGAACTGTGCTTCCTACACACACGGGCCATATCTAGTTCAACTCTGCTTAGGAAACTGACAAGAACAGTAGCTCCTCTTCTGTCCAATACACTGTACTTGCAAAGAACAGTAGCGAGTGATGTTTGCACTGTGTATGGCAATAGGAGCGCAATAGTGACTCTTCTTACCAGAAAACAACTCTTGCTCATAGGACAAGAAATTGAATGTAATTCAACTCCATTTAAAACTGGGGAAAAAACGCTAGCTCATCTTACAAGAAACACACTATGCTTTTGAGAAAAGAGCACTCTTCTATTCTTCTGTGTTTACTATGGTGTCTGAAAATTGAGCTTGCTCAGAACAAAAGAACTGTGCTTCACACACACCGGCCATATCTAGTTCAACTCTCCTTAGGAAACTGACAAGAACAGTAGCTCCTCTTCTGTCGAATACACTGTACTTGCTGGGAACAGACGCCAGTGCTATTTGCACTGTTTATTGCAAAGGGAGCACAATAGTTACTTTCCTTACCAGAAAACTTCCCTTGCTCGTAGGACCAGAAACTGCATGTGATTCAACTCCATTTTGGACTGGGAAACAAACGCTAGCTCGCCTTACAAGAAACACACTCTGCTTTTGAGAAAAGAGCACTCTTCTATTCCACTGTGTTTCCTATGGGGTCCGAACAGTGACCTTGCTCAGAACAAAAGAACTGTGCTTCCTACACACACGGGCCATATCTAGTTCAACTCTGCTTAGGAAACTGACAAGAACAGTAGATCATCTTCAGTCCAATACACTGTACATCCTGGGAACAGACGCCAATGCTATTTGCCCTCTGTATGACAATGGGAGCGCAATAGTGACTCTTCTTACCAGAAAACAATTCTTGCTCGTAGGACCAGAAACTGCATGTGATTCAACTCCATTTAGGACTGGGAAACAAATGCAAGCTCTCATTACAAGAAACACACTCTGCTTTTGAGAAAAGAGCACTCTTCTACTCTACTGTGTTTCCTATAGGCCAGAAGAGTGAGCTAGCTCAGAACAAAAGAACTGTGCTTCCTACACACACGGGCCATATCTAGTTCAACTCTGCTTAGGAAACTGACAAGAACAGTAGATCCTTTTCAGTCCAATACACTTTACATGCTGGGAACAGACGCCAGTGCTATTTGCCCTGTGTATGACAATGGGAGCGCAATAGTGACTCTACATACCATAAAACAACTCTTGCTCGTAGGACCAGAAACTGCATGTGATTCAACTCCATTTAGGACTGGGAAAAAAAAGCTAGCTCGCCTTACAAGAAATACATTCTGCTTTTGAGAAAAGAGCACTCTTCTACTCTACTGAGTTTCCTATATTGCCAGAAGAGTGAGCTTGCTCAGAACAAAAGAAGTGTACTTCCTACACACACGGGCCATATCTAGTTCAACTTTGCTTAGGAAACTGACAAGAACAGTAGATCCTCTTCAGTCCAATACACTGTACATCCTGAAACAGACGCGAGTCCTATTTGCCCTGTGTATGGCAATGGGAGCGAAATAGTGACTCTTCTTACTAGAAAACAACTCTTGCTTGTAGGACCAGAAACTTCATGTGATTCAACTACATTTAGGACTGGGAAACAAAAGCTAGCTCACCTTACAAGAAACACACTCTGCTTTCGAGAAAAGAGCACTCTTCTACTCTACTGTGTTTCCTTTGGGCCAAAACAGTGAGCTTGCTCAGAACAAAAGAACTGTGCTTCCTACACACACGTGCCATATCTAGTTCAACTCTGCTTAGGAAACTGACAAGGACAGGAGATCCTCTTCAGTCCAATACACTGTACATGCTCGGAACAGACGCCAGTGCTATTTGCCTGTGTATGACAATGGGAGCACAATAGTGACTCTTCTTACCAGAAAACAACTCTTGCTTTTAGGATCAGAAACTGCATGTGATTCAACTCCATTTAGGACTGGGAAACAAACGCTAGCTCACCTTACAAGAAACACACTCTGTTTTTGAGAAAATAGCACTCTTCTACTCTACTGTGTTTCCTATGGGGTCCGAACAGTGAGCTTGCTCAGAACAAAAGAACTGTGCTTCCTAAACACACGGGCCATATCTAGTTCAACTCTGCTAAGGAAACTGACTAGAACAGTAGCTCCTCTTCTGTCCAATACACTGTACTTGCAAAGAACAGTAGCGAGTGTTGTTTGCACTGTGTATGGCAATAGGAGCGCAATAGTGACACTTCTTACCAGAAAACAACTCTTGCTCATAGGACAAGAAACTGCATGTAATTCAACTCCATTTAGGACTGGGAAACAAACGCTAGCTCACCTTACAAGAAACACACTCTGCTCTTGAGAAAAGAGCACTCTTCTATTCTACTGTGTTTCCTATGGGGTCTGAACAGTGAGCTTGCTCAGAACAAAAGAACTGTGCTTCCTAAACACACGGGCCATATCTAGTTCAACTCTGCTTAGGAAACTGACAAGAACAGTAGATCCTCTTCAGTCCAATACACTGTACTTGCTGGGAACAGACGCCAGTGCTATTTGCCCTGTGTATGACAATGGGCGCGCAATAGTGACTCTTCTTACCAGAAAACAACTCTTGCTCGTAGGACCAGAAACTGCATGTGATTCAACTCCATTTAGGACTGGGAAACAAACGCTAGCTCGCTTTACAAGAAAAACACTCTGCTTTTGAGAAAAGAGCACTCTTCTACTCTACTGTGTTTCCTATAGGGCCAAAACAGTGAGCTTCCTCAGAACAAAAGAACTGTGCTTCCTACACACACGGGCCATATCTAGTTCAACTCTTCTTAGGAAACTGACAAGAACAGTAGATCATCTTCAGTCCAATATACTGTACATGCTAGGAACAGACGCCAGTGATATTTGCCCTGTGTATGACAATGGGAGGGCAACAGTGACTCTTCTTACAAGAAAACAACTCTTGATCGTAGGACCAGAAACTGCATGTGATTCAACTCCATTTAGGACTGGGAAACAAACGCTAGCTCGCCTTACAAGAAACACATTCTGCTTTTGAGAAAAGAGCACTCTTCTACTCTACTGTGTTTCCTATAGGGCCAGAAGAGTGAGGTTCCTCAGAACAAAAGAAGTGTACTTCTAACACACACGGGCCATATCTAGTTCAACTTTGCTTAGGAAACTGACAAGAACAGTAGATCCTCTTCAGTCCAATACACTGTACATCCTGGGAACAGACGCGAGTCCTTTTTGCCCTGTGTATGGCAATGGGAGCACAATAGTGACTCTTCTTACTAGAAAACAACTCTTGCTTGTAGGACCAGAAACTGCATGTGATTCAACTACATTTAGGACTGGGAAACAAACGCTAGCTCGCCTTACAAGAAACACACTCTGCTTTTGAGAAAAGAGCACTCTTCTACTCTATTGTGTTTCCTATAGGGCCAAAACAGTGAGCTTGCTCAGAACAAAAGAACTGTGCTTCCTACACACACGGGCCATATCTAGTTCAACTCTGCTTAGGAAACTGACAAGAACAGTAGCTCCTCTTCTGTCCAATACACTGTACTTGCAAAGAACAGTAGCGAGTGTTGTTTGCACTGTGTATGGCAATAGGAGCGCAATAGTGACACTTCTTACCAGAAAACAACTCTTGCTCATAGGACAAGAAACTGCATGTAATTCAACTCCATTTAAAACTGGGAAAAAAACGCTAGCTCACCTTACAAGAAACACAGTATGCTTTTGAGAAAAGAGCACTCTTCTATTCTACTGTGTTTACTATGGTGTTCGAAAATTGAGCTTGCTCAGAACAAAAGAACTGTGCTTCACACACACGGGCCATATCTAGTTCAACTCTCCTTAGGAAACTGACAAGAACAGTAGCTCCTCTTCTGTCGAATACACTGTACTTGCTGAAAACAGACGTGAGTGCTATTTGCCCTGTTTATTGCAAAGGGAACACAATAGTTACTTTCCTTACCAGAAAACTTCCCTTACTCGTAGGACCAGAAACTGCATGTGATTCAACTCCATTTTGGACTGGGAATCAAACGCTAGCTCACCTTACGAGAAACACACTCTGCTTTTGAGAAAAGAGCACTCTTCTATTCTACTGTGTTTCCTATGGAGTCCGAACAGTGACCTTGCTCAGAACAAAAGAACTGTGCTTCCTACACACACGGGCTATATCTAGTTCAACTCTGCTTAGGAAACTGACAAGAACAGTAGCTCCTCTTCAGTCCAATACACTGTACTTGCTGGGAACAGACGCGAGTGCTATTTGCACTGTTTATGGCAAAGGGAACACAATAGTGACTTTCCTTACCAGAAAACATCCCTTGCTCGTAGGACCAGAAACTGCATGTGATTCCACTCCATTTAGGACGGGGAAACAAACGCTACCTCGCTTTACAAGAAACACACTCTGCTTTTGAGAAAAGAGCACTCTTCTACTCTACTGTGTTTCCTATAGGGCCAAAACAGTGTGCTTCCTCAGAACAAAAGAACTGTGCTTCCTACACAAACGGGCTATTACTAGTTCAACTCTGCTTAGGAAACTGACAAGAACAGTAGATCCTCTTCAGTCCAATACACATTACTTGCTGGGAACAGACGCGAGTGCTATTTGCAGTGTGTATGACAATGGGAGGGCAATAGTGACTCTTCTTACCAGAAAACAATTCTTGCTACTAGGATCAGAAACTGAATGTGATTCAACTCCATTTAGGACTGGGAAACAAACGCTAGCTCGCCTTACAAGAAACACACTCTGCTTTTGAGAAAAGAGCACTCTTCTACTCTACTGTGTTTCCTATGGGGTCTGAAGAGTGAGCTTGCTCAGAACAAAAGAACTGTGCTTCCTAAACACACGGGCCATATCTAGTTCACCTCTGCTTAGGAAACTAACAAGAACAGTAGCTCTACTTCTGTGCAATACACTGTACTTGCAAAGAACAGTAGCGAGTGTTGTTTGCACTGTGTATGGCAATAGGATTGCAATAGTGACTCTTCTTACCAGAAAACAACTCTTGCTCATAGGACCAGAAACTGCATGTAATTCAACTCCATTTAGGACTGGGAAACAAACGCTAGCTCACCTTACAAGCAACACACTTTGCTTTTGAGAAAAAAGCACTCTTCTACTCTTCTGTGTTTCCTGTAGGACCAGAACAGTGAGCTTGCTCAGAACAAAAGAACTGTGCTTCCTACACACACGGGCCATATCTAGTTCAACTCTGCTTAGGAAACTGACAGGAACAGTAGATCCTCTTCAGTCCAATACACTGTACTTGCTGGGAACAGACGCCAGTGCTATTTGCCCTGTGTATGTCAATGGGAGCGCAATAGTGACTCTTCTTACCAGAAAAAAACTCTTGCTCCTAGGATCAGAAACTGCATGTGATTCAATTCCATTTAGGACTGGGAAACAAACGCTAGCTCGCCTTACAAGAAACAATCTGCTTTTGAGAAAAGAGCACTCTTCTACTCTACTGTGTTTCCTATGGGGTCCGAACAGTGAGCTTGCTCAGAACAAAAGAACTGTGCTTCCTACACACACAGGCCATATCTAGTTCAACTCTGCTTAGGAAACTGACAAGAACAGTAGCTCCTCTTCTGTCCAATACACTGTACTTGCAAAGAACAGTAGCGAGTGATGTTTGCACTGTGTATGGCAATAGGAGCGCAATAGTGACTCTTCTTACCAGAAAACAACTCTTGCTCATAGGACAAGAAATTGAATGTAATTCAACTCCATTTAAAACTGGGGAAAAAACGCTAGCTCACCTTACAAGAAACACACTATGCTTTTGAGAAAAGAGCACTCTTCTATTCTTCTGTGTTTACTATGGTGTCTGAAAATTGAGCTTGCTCAGAACAAAAGAACTGTGCTTCACACACACCGGCCATATCTAGTTCAACTCTCCTTAGGAAACTGACAAGAACAGTAGCTCCTCTTCTGTCGAATACACTGTACTTGCTGGGAACAGACGCCAGTGCTATGTGCACTGTTTATTGCAAAGGGAGCACAATAGTTACTTTCCTTACCAGAAAACTTCCCTTGCTCGTAGGACCAGAAACTGCATGTGATTCAACTCCATTTTGGACTGGGAAACAAAAGCTAGCTCGCCTTACAAGAAACACACTCTGCTTTTGAGAAAAGAGCACTCTTCTATTCCACTGTGTTTCCTATGGGGTCCGAACAGTGACCTTGCTCAGAACAAAAGAACTGTGCTTCCTACACACACGGGCCATATCTAGTTCAACTCTGCTTAGGAAACTGACAAGAACAGTAGATCATCTTCAGTCCAATACACTGTACATCCTGGGAACAGACGCCAATGCTATTTGCCCTCTGTATGACAATGGGAGCGCAATAGTGACTCTTCTTACCAGAAAACAATTCTTGCTCGTAGGACCAGAAACTGCATGTGATTCAACTCCATTTAGGACTGGGAAACAAACGCTAGCTCGCCTTACAAGAAACACACTCTGCTTTTGAGTAAAGAGCACTCTTCTATTCTACTGTGTTTCCTATGGGGTCCGAACAGTGAGCTTGCTCAGAACAAAGAACTATGCTTCCTACACACACGGGCCATATCTAGTTCAACTCTGCTTAGGAAACTGACAAGAGCAGTAGCTCCTCTTCAGTAAAATACACTGTACTTGCTGGGAACAGTCACGAGTGCTATTTGCACTGTGTATGGCAAAGGGAACACAATAGTGACTTTCCTTTCCAGAAAACTACTCTTGCTCGAAGGACCAGAAACTGCATTTGATTCAACTCCATTTAGGACTGGGAAACAAATGCAAGCTCTCCTTACAAGAAACACACTCTGCTTTTGAGAAAAGAGCACTCTTCTACTCTACTGTGTTTCCTATAGGCCAGAAGAGTGAGCTAGCTCAGAACAAAAGAACTGTGCTTCCTACACACACGGGCCATATCTAGTTCAACTCTGCTTAGGAAACTGACAAGAACAGTAGATCCTTTTCAGTCCAATACACTTTACATGCTGGGAACAGACGCCAGTGCTATTTGCCCTGTGTATGACAATGGGAGCGCAATAGTGACTCTACATACCATAAAACAACTCTTGCTCGTAGGACCAGAAACTGCATGTGACTCAACTCCATTTAGGACTGGGAAAAAAAAGCTAGCTTGCCTTACAAGAAATACATTCTGCTTTTGAGAAAAGAGCACTCTTCTACTCTACTGAGTTTCCTATATTGCCAGAAGAGTGAGCTTGCTCAGAACAAAAGAAGTGTACTTCCTACACACACTGGCCATATCTAGTTCAACTTTGCTTAGGAAACTGACAAGAACAGTAGATCCTCTTCAGTCCAATACACTGTACATCCTGAAACAGACGCGAGTCCTATTTGCCCTGTGTATGGCAATGGGAGCGAAATAGTGACTCTTCTTACTAGAAAACAACTCTTGCTTGTAGGACCAGAAACTTCATGTGATTCAACTACATTTAGGACTGGGAAACAAAAGCTAGCTCACCTTACAAGAAACACACTCTGCTTTCGAGAAAAGAGCACTCTTCTACTCTACTGTGTTTCCTTTGGGCCAAAACAGTGAGCTTGCTCAGAACAAAAGAACTGTGCTTCCTACACACACGTGCCATATCTAGTTCAACTCTGCTTAGGAAACTGACAAGGACAGGAGATCCTCTTCAGTCCAATACACTGTACATGCTCGGAACAGACGCCAGTGCTATTTGCCTGTGTGACAATGGGAGCACAATAGTGACTCTTCTTACCAGAAAACAACTCTTGCTTTTAGGATCAGAAACTGCATGTGATTCAACTCCATTTAGGACTGGGAAACAAACGCTAGCTCACCTTACAAGAAACACACTCTGTTTTTGAGAAAATAGCACTCTTCTACTCTACTGTGTTTCCTATGGGGTCCGAACAGTGAGCTTGCTCAGAACAAAAGAACTGTGCTTCCTACACCCACGGGCCATATCTAGTTCAACTCTGCTAAGGAAACTGACTAGAACAGTAGCTCCTCTTCTGTCCAATACACTGTACTTGCAAAGAACAGTAGCGAGTGTTGTTTGCACTGTGTATGGCAATAGGAGCGCAATAGTGACACTTCTTACCAGAAAACAACTCTTGCTCATAGGACAAGAAACTGCATGTAATTCAACTCCATTTAGGACTGGGAAACAAACGCTAGCTCACCTTACAAGAAACACACTCTGCTCTTGAGAAAAGAGCACTCTTCTAATCTACTGTGTTTCCTATGGGGTCTGAACAGTGAGCTTGCTCAGAACAAAAGAACTGTGCTTCCTAAACACACGGGCCATATCTAGTTCAACTCTGCTTAGGAAACTGACAAGAACAGTAGATCCTCTTCAGTCCAATACACTGTACTTGCTGGGAACAGACGCCAGTGCTATTTGCCCTGTGTATGACAATGGGCGCGCAATAGTGACTCTTCTTACCAGAAAACAACTCTTGCTCGTAGGACCAGAAACTGCATGTGATTCAACTCCATTTAGGACTGGGAAACAAATGCTAGCTCGCTTTACAAGAAAAACACTCTACTTTTGAGAAAAGAGCTCTCTTCTACTCTACTGTGTTTCCTATAGGGCCAAAACAGTGAGCTTCCTCAGAACAAAAGAACTGTGCTTCCTACACACACGGGCCATATCTAGTTCAACTCTTCTTAGGAAACTGACAAGAACAGTAGATCATCTTCAGTCCAATATACTGTACATGCTAGGAACAGACGCCAGTGATATTTGCCCTGTGTATGACAATGGGAGGGCAACAGTGACTCTTCTTACAAGAAAACAACTCTTGATCGTAGGACCAGAAACTGCATGTGATTCAACTCCATTTAGGACTGGGAAACAAACGCTAGCTCGCCTTAGAAGAAACACATTCTGCTTTTGAGAAAAGAGCACTCTTCTACTCTACTGTGTTTCCTATAGGGCCAGAAGAGTGAGGTTCCTCAGAACAAAAGAAGTGTACTTCTAACACACACGGGCCATACCTAGTTCAACTTTGCTTAGGAAACTGACAAGAACAGTAGATCCTCTTCAGTCCAATACACTGTACATCCTGGGAACAGACGCGAGTCCTTTTTGCCCTGTGTATGGCAATGGGAGCACAATAGGGACTCTTCTTACTAGAAAACAACTCTTGCTTGTAGGACCAGAAACTGATGTGATTCAACTACATTTAGGACTGGGAAACAAACGCTAGCTCGCCTTACAAGAAACACACTCTGCTTTTGAGAAAAGAGCACTCTTCTACTCTATTGTGTTTCCTATAGGGCCAAAACAGTGAGCTTGCTCAGAACAAAAGAACTGTGCTTCCTACACACACGGGCCATATCTAGTTCAACTCTGCTTAGGAAACTGACAAGAACAGTAGCTCCTCTTCTGTCCCATACACTGTACTTGCAAAGAACAGTAGCGAGTGTTGTTTGCACTGTGTATGGCAATAGGAGCGCAATAGTGACACTTCTTACCAGAAAACAACTCTTGCTCATAGGACAAGAAACTGCATGTAATTCAACTCCATTTAAAACTGGGAAAAAAACGCTAGCTCACCTTACAAGAAACACAGTATGCTTTTGAGAAAAGAGCACTCTTCTATTCTACTGTGTTTACTATGGTGTCCGAAAATTGAGCTTGCTCAGAACAAAAGAACTGTGCTTCACACACACGGGCCATATCTAGTTCAACTCTCCTTAGGAAACTGAAAGGAACAGTAGCTCCTCTTCTGTCGAATACACTGTACTTGCTGGGAACAGACGTGAGTGCTATTTGCCCTGTTTATTGCAAAGGGAACACAATAGTTACTTTCCTTACCAGAAAACTTCCCTTACTCGTAGGACCAGAAACTGCATGTGATTCAACTCCATTTTGGACTGGGAATCAAACGCTAGTTCACCGTACAAGAAACACACTCTGCTTTTGAGAAAAGAGCACTCTTCTATTCTACTGTGTTTCCTATGGAGTCCGAACAGTGACCTTGCTCAGAACAAAAGAACTGTGCTTCCTACACACACGGGCCATATCTAGTTCAACTCTGCTTAGGAAACTGACAAGAACAGTAGATCCTCTTCATTCCAATACACTGTACATGCTGGGAACAGACGCCAGTGCTATTTGCCCTGTGTATGACAATGGGAGCACAATAGTGACTCTTCTTACCAGAAAACAACTCTTGCTCGTAGGACCAGAAACTGCATGTGATTCAACTACATTTAGGACTGGGAAACAAACGCTAGCTCGCCTTACAAGAAACACACTCTGCTTTTGAGAAAAGAGCACTCTTCTATTCTACTGTGTTTCCTATGGGGTCCGAACAGTGAGCTTGCTCAGAACAAAAGAACTGTGCTTCCTACACACACGGGCTATATCTAGTTCAACTCTGCTTAGGAAACTGACAAGAGCAGTAGCTCCTCTTCAGTCCAATGCACTGTAATTGCTGGGAACAGACGCGAGGGCTATTTGCACTGTGTATGACAAAGGGAACACAATAGTGACTTTCCTTTCCAGAAAACAACTCTTGCTTGTAGGACCAGAAACTGCAAGTGATTCAACTCCATTTAGGACTGGGAAACAAACGCTAGCTCGCCTTACAAGAAACACACTCTGCTTTTGAGAAAAGAGCACTCTTCTCCTCTACTGTGTTTCCTTTAGGGCCAAAACAGTGAGCTTGCTAGGAACAAAAGAACTGTGCTTCCTACACACACCGGCCATATCTAGTTCAACTCTGCTTAGGAAACTGACAAGAACAGTAGCTCCTCTTCAGTCCAATACACTGTACTTGCTGAAAGCAGACGCGAGTGCTATTTGCACTGTGTATAGCAAAGGGAGCAAAATAGTGACTCTTCTTACCAGAAAAAAACTCTTGCTCATAGGACCAGAAACTGCATGGGATTCAACTCCATTTAGGACTGGGAAACAAACGCTAGCTCGCTTTACAAGAAACACACTCTGCTTTTGAGAAAAGAGCACTCTTCTATTCTACTGTGTTTTCTATGGGGTCCGAACAGTGAGCTTGCTCAGAACAAAAGAACTGTGCTTCCTACACACCCGGGCCATATCTAGTTCAACTCTGCTTAGGAAACTGACAAGAACAGTAGATCCTCTTCAGTCCAATACACTGTACTTGCTGGGAACAGACGCGAGTGCTATTTGCCCTGTGCATGGCAAAGGGAGCACAATAGTGACTCTTTTACCAGAAAACAACTCTTGCTCGTAGGACCAGAAACTGCATGTGATTCAACTCCATTTACGACTGGGAAAAAAAAGCTAGCTCGCCTTACAAGAAACACACTCTGCTTTTGAGAAAAGAGCACTCTTCTACTCTACTGTGTTTCGTATAGGGCCAAAACAGTGAGCTTCCTCAGAACAAAAGAACTGTGCTTTCTACACACACAGGCTATATCTAGTTCAACTCTGCTTAGGAAACTGACAAGAACAGTAGATCCTATTCAGTCCAATACACTGTACATGCTGGGAACAGATGCCAGTGCTATTTGCCCTGTGTATGACAATGGGAGGGCAATAGTGACTCTTCTTACCAGAAAAAAATTCTTCCTCCTAGTATCAGAAACTGCATGTGATTCAACGCCATTTAGGACTGGAAAACAAACGCTAGCTTGCCTTACAAGAAACACACTCTGCTTTTGAGAAAAGAGCACTCTTCTACTCTACTGTGTTTCCTATGGGGTCTGAACAGTGAGCTTGCTCAGAACAAAAGAACTGTGCTTCCTACACACACGGGCCATATCTAGTTCAACTCTGCTTAGGAAACTGACAAGAACAGTACCTCCTCTTCTGTCCAATACAATGTACTTGCTGGGAACAGACGAGAGTGCTATTTGCACTGTGTATGACAATGGTAGCACAATAGTTACTCTTTTTACCAGAAAACAACTCTTGCTCGTAGGACCAGAAACTGCATGTGATTAAACTCCGTTTAGGACTGGGAATCAAACACTAGCTTGCCTTACAAGAAACACACTCTGCTTCTGATAAAAAAGAGCACTCTTCTACTCTTCTGTGTTTCCTATAGGTCCAGAACTGTGAGCTTGCTCAGAACAAAAGAACTGTGCTTCCTACACAAACGGGCCATATCTAGTTCAACTCTGCTTAGGAAACTGACAAGAACAGTAGCTCCTCTTCAGTCCAATACACTGTACTTGCTGGGAACAGACGCGAGTGCTATTTGCACTGTTTATGGCAAAGGGAACACAATAGTGACTTTCCTTACCAGAAAACATCCCTTGCTCGTAGGACCAGAAACTGCATGTGATTCCACTCCATTTAGGACTGGGAAACAAACGCTACCTCGCTTTACAAGAAACACACTCTGCTTTTGAGAAAAGAGCACTCTTCTACTCTACTGTGTTTCCTATAGGGCCAAAACAGTGTGCTTCCTCAGAACAAAAGAACTGTGCTTCCTACACAAACGGGCTATTACTAGTTCAACTCTGCTTAGGAAACTGAGAAGAACAGTAGATCCTCTTCAGTCCAATACACATTACTTGCTGGGAACAGACGCGAGTGCTATTTGCAGTGTGTATGACAATGGGAGGGCAATAGTGACTCTTCTTACCAGAAAACAATTCTTGCTACTAGGATCAGAAACTGAATGTGATTCAACTCCATTTAGGACTGGGAAACAAACGCTAGCTCGCCTTACAAGAAACACACTCTGCTTTTGAGAAAAGAGCACTCTTCTACTCTACTGTGTTTCCTATGGGGTCTGAAGAGTGAGCTTGCTCAGAACAAAAGAACTGTGCTTCCTAAACACACGGGCCATATCTAGTTCAACTCTGCTTAGGAAACTAACAAGAACAGTAGCTCTACTTCTGTGCAATACACTGTACTTGCAAAGAACAGTAGCGAGTGTTGTTTGCACTGTGTATGGCAATAGGATTGCAATAGTGACTCTTCTTACCAGAAAACAACTCTTGCTCATAGGACCAGAAACTGCATGTAATTCAACTCCATTTAGGACTGGGAAACAAACGCTAGCTCACCTTACAAGCAACACACTTTGCTTTTGAGAAAAAAGCACTCTTCTACTCTTCTGTGTTTCCTGTAGGACCAGAACAGTGAGCTTGCTCAGAACAAAAGAACTGTGCTTCCTACACACACGGGCCATATCTAGTTCAACTCTGCTTAGGAAACTGACAGGAACAGTAGATCCTCTTCAGTCCAATACACTGTACTTGCTGGGAACAGACGTGAGTGCTATTTGCCCTGTGTATGTCAATGGGAGCGCAATAGTGACTCTTCTTACCAGAAAAAAACTCTTGCTCCTAGGATCAGAAACTGCATGTGATTCAATTCCATTTAGGACTGGGAAACAAACGCTAGCTCGCCTTACAAGAAACACACTCTGCTTTTGAGAAAAGAGCACTCTTCTACTCTACTGTGTTTCCTATGGGGTCCGAACAGTGAGCTTGCTCAGAACAAAAGAACTGTGCTTCCTACACACACAGGCCATATCTAGTTCAACTCTGCTTAGGAAACTGACAAGAACAGTAGCTCCTCTTCTGTCCAATACACTGTACTTGCAAAGAACAGTAGCGAGTGATGTTTGCACTGTGTATGGCAATAGGAGCGCAATAGTGACTCTTCTTACCAGAAAACAACTCTTGCTCATAGGACAAGAAATTGAATGTAATTCAACTCCATTTAAAACTGGGGAAAAAACGCTAGCTCACCTTACAAGAAACACACTATGCTTTTGAGAAAAGAGCACTCTTCTATTCTTCTGTGTTTACTATGGTGTCTGAAAATTGAGCTTGCTCAGAACAAAAGAACTGTGCTTCACACACACCGGCCATATCTAGTTCAACTCTCCTTAGGAAACTGACAAGAACAGTAGCTCCTCTTCTGTCGAATACACTGTACTTGCTGGGAACAGACGCCAGTGCTATTTGCACTGTTTATTGCAAAGGGAGCACAATAGTTACTTTCCTTACCAGAAAACTTCCCTTGCTCGTAGGACCAGAAACTGCATGTGATTCAACTCCATTTTGGACTGGGAAACAAAAGCTAGCTCGCCTTACAAGAAACACACTCTGCTTTTGAGAAAAGAGCACTCTTCTATTCCACTGTGTTTCCTATGGGGTCCGAACAGTGACCTTGCTCAGAACAAAAGAACTGTGCTTCCTACACACACGGGCCATATCTAGTTCAACTCTGCTTAGGAAACTGACAAGAACAGTAGATCATCTTCAGTCCAATACACTGTACATCCTGGGAACAGACGCCAATGCTCTTTGCCCTCTGTATGACAATGGGAGCGCAATAGTGACTCTTCTTACCAGAAAACAATTCTTGCTCGTAGGACCAGAAACTGCATGTGATTCAACTCCATTTAGGACTGGGAAACAAACGCTAGCTCGCCTTACAAGAAACACACTCTGCTTTTGAGAAAAGAGCACTCTTCTACTCTACTGTGTTTCCTATAGGCCAGAAGAGTGAGCTAGCTCAGAACAAAAGAACTGTGCTTCCTACACACACGGGCCATATCTAGTTCAACTCTGCTTACGAAACTGACAAGAACAGTAGATCCTTTTCAGTCCAATACACTTTACATGCTGGGAACAGACGCCAGTGCTATTTGCCCTGTGTATGACAATGGGAGCGCAATAGTGACTCTACATACCATAAAACAACTCTTGCTCGTAGGACCAGAAACTGCATGTGATTCAACTCCATTTAGGACTGGGAAAAAAAAGCTAGCTCGCCTTACAAGAAATACATTCTGCTTTTGAGAAAAGAGCACTCTTCTACTCTACTGAGTTTCCTATATTGCCAGAAGAGTGAGCTTGCTCAGAACAAAAGAAGTGTACTTCCTACACACACTGGCCATATCTAGTTCAACTTTGCTTAGGAAACTGACAAGAACAGTAGATCCTCTTCAGTCCAATACACTGTACATCCTGAAACAGACGCGAGTCCTATTTGCCCTGTGTATGGCAATGGGAGCGAAATAGTGACTCTTCTTACTAGAAAACAACTCTTGCTTGTAGGACCAGAAACTTCATGTGATTCAACTACATTTAGGACTGGGAAACAAAAGCTAGCTCACCTTACAAGAAACACACTCTGCTTTCGAGAAAAGAGCACTCTTCTACTCTACTGTGTTTCCTTTGGGCCAAAACAGTGAGCTTGCTCAGAACAAAAGAACTGTGCTTCCTACACACACGTGCCATATCTAGTTCAACTCTGCTTAGGAAACTGACAAGGACAGGAGATCCTCTTCAGTCCAATACACTGTACATGCTCGGAACAGACGCCAGTCCTATTTGCCTGTGTGACAATGGGAGCACAATAGTGACTCTTCTTACCAGAAAACAACTCTTGCTTTTAGGATCAGAAACTGCATGTGATTCAACTCCATTTAGGACTGGGAAACAAACGCTAGCTCACCTTACAAGAAACACACTCTGTTTTTGAGAAAATAGCACTCTTCTACTCTACTGTGTTTCCTATGGGGTCCGAACAGTGAGCTTGCTCAGAACAAAAGAACTGTGCTTCCTACACCCACGGGCAAAATCTAGTTCAACTCTGCTAAGGAAACTGACTAGAACAGTAGCTCCTCTTCTGTCCAATACACTGTACTTGCAAAGAACAGTAGCGAGTGTTGTTTGCACTGTGTATGGCAATAGGAGCGCAATAGTGACACTTCTTACCAGAAAACAACTCTTGCTCATAGGACAAGAAACTGCATGTAATTCAACTCCATTTAGGACTGGGAAACAAACGCTAGCTCACCTTACAAGAAACACACTCTGCTCTTGAGAAAAGAGCACTCTTCTATTCTACTGTGTTTCTTATGGGGTCTGAACAGTGAGCTTGCTCAGAACAAAAGAACTGTGCTTCCTAAACACACGGGCCATATCTAGTTCAACTCTGCTTAGGAAACTGACAAGAACAGTAGATCCTCTTCAGTCCAATACACTGTACTTGCTGGGAACAGACGCCAGTGCTATTTGCCCTGTGTATGACAATGGGCGCGCAATAGTGACTCTTCTTACCAGAAAACAACTCTTGCTCGTAGGACCAGAAACTGCATGTGATTCAACTCCATTTAGGACTGGGAAACAAATGCTAGCTCGCTTTACAAGAAAAACACTCTGCTTTTGAGAAAAGAGCTCTCTTCTACTCTACTGTGTTTCCTATAGGGCCAAAACAGTGAGCTTCCTCAGAACAAAAGAACTGTGCTTCCTACACACACGGGCCATATCTAGTTCAACTCTTCTTAGGAAACTGACAAGAACAGTAGATCATCTTCAGTCCAATATACTGTACATGCTAGGAACAGACGCCAGTGATATTTGCCCTGTGTATTACAATGGGAGGGCAACAGTGACTCTTCTTACAAGAAAACAACTCTTGATCGTAGGACCAGAAACTGCATGTGATTCAACTCCATTTAGGACTGGGAAACAAACGCTAGCTCGCCTTAGAAGAAACACATTCTGCTTTTGAGAAAAGAGCACTCTTCTACTCTACTGTGTTTCCTATAGGGCCAGAAGAGTGAGGTTCCTCAGAACAAAAGAAGTGTACTTCTAACACACACGGGCCATATCTAGTTCAACTTTGCTTAGGAAACTGACAAGAACAGTAGATCCTCTTCAGTCCAATACACTGTACATCCTGGGAACAGACGCGAGTCCTTTTTGCCCTGTGTATGGCAATGGGAGCACAATAGTGACTCTTCTTACTAGAAAACAACTCTTGCTTGTAGGACCAGAAACTGCATGTGATTCAACTACATTTAGGACTGGGAAACAAACGCTAGCTCGCCTTACAAGAAACACACTCTGCTTTTGAGAAAAGAGCACTCTTCTACTCTATTGTGTTTCCTATAGGGCCAAAACAGTGAGCTTGCTCAGAACAAAAGAACTGTGCTTCCTACACACACGGGCCATATCTAGTTCAACTCTGCTTAGGAAACTGACAAGAACAGTAGCTCCTCTTCTGTCCAATACACTGTACTTGCAAAGAACAGTAGCGAGTGTTGTTTGCACTGTGTATGGCAATAGGAGCGCAATAGTGACACTTCTTACCAGAAAACAACTCTTGCTCATAGGACAAGAAACTGCATGTAATTCAACTCCATTTAAAACTGGGAAAAAAACGCTAGCTCACCTTACAAGAAACACAGTATGCTTTTGAGAAAAGAGCACTCTTCTATTCTACTGTGTTTACTATGGTGTCCGAAAATTGAGCTTGCTCAGAACAAAAGAACTGTGCTTCACACACACGGGCCATATCTAGTTCAACTCTCCTTAGGAAACTGACAAGAACAGTAGCTCCTCTTCTGTCGAATACACTGTACTTGCTGGGAACAGACGTGAGTGATATTTGCCCTGTTTATTGCAAAGGGAACACAATAGTTACTTTCCTTACCAGAAAACTTCCCTTACTCGTAGGACCAGAAACTGCATGTGATTCAACTCCATTTTGGACTGGGAATCAAACGCTAGTTCACCTTACAAGAAACACACTCTGCTTTTGAGAAAAGAGCACTCTTCTATTCTACTGTGTGTCCTATGGAGTCCGAACAGTGACCTTGCTCAGAACAAAAGAACTGTGCTTCCTACACACACGGGCCATATCTAGTTCAACTCTGCTTAGGAAACTGACAAGAACAGTAGATCCTCTTCATTCCAATACACTGTACATGCTGGGAACAGACGCCAGTGCTATTTGCCCTGTGTATGACAATGGGAGCACAATAGTGACTCTTCTTACCAGAAAACAACTCTTGCTCGTAGGACCAGAAACTGCATGTGATTCAACTACATTTAGGACTGGGAAACAAACGCTAGCTCGCCTTACAAGAAACACACTCTGCTTTTGAGAAAAGAGCACTCTTCTATTCTACTGTGTTTCCTATGGGGTCCGAACAGTGAGCTTGCTCAGAACAAAAGAACTGTGCTTCCTACACACACGGGCTATATCTAGTTCAACTCTGCTTAGGAAACTGACAAGAGCAGTAGCTCCTCTTCAGTCCAATGCACTGTAATTGCTGGGAACAGACGCGAGGGCTATTTGCACTGTGTATGACAAAGGGAACACAATAGTGACTTTCCTTTCCAGAAAACAACTCTTGCTTGTAGGACCAGAAACTGCAAGTGATTCAACTCCATTTAGGACTGGGAAACAAACGCTAGCTCGCCTTAAAAGAAACACACTCTGCTTTTGAGAAAAGAGCACTCTTCTCCTCTACTGTGTTTCCTTTAGGGCCAAAACAGTGAGCTTGCTAGGAACAAAAGAACTGTGCTTCCTACACACACCGGCCATATCTAGTTCAACTCTGCTTAGGAAACTGACAAGAACAGTAGCTCCTCTTCAGTCCAATACACTGTACTTGCTGAAAGCAGACGCGAGTGCTATTTGCACTGTGTATAGCAAAGGGAGCAAAATAGTGACTCTTCTTACCAGAAAACAACTCTTGCTCATAGGACCAGAAACTGCATGGGATTCAACTCCATTTAGGACTGGGAAACAAACGCTAGCTCGCTTTACAAGAAACACACTCTGCTTTTGAGAAAAGAGCACTCTTCTATTCTACTGTGTTTTCTATGGGGTCCGAACAGTGAGCTTGCTCAGAACAAAAGAACTGTGCTTCCTACACACCCGGGCCATATCTAGTTCAACTCTGCTTAGGAAACTGACAAGAACAGTAGATCCTCTTCAGTCCAATACACTGTACTTGCTGGGAACAGACGCGAGTGCTATTTGCCCTGTGCATGGCAAAGGGAGCACAATAGTGACTCTTTTACCAGAAAACAACTCTTGCTCGTAGGACCAGAAACTGCATGTGATTCAACTCCATTTACGACTGGGAAAAAAAAGCTAGCTCGCCTTACAAGAAACACACTCTGCTTTTGAGAAAAGAGCACTCTTCTACTCTACTGTGTTTCGTATAGGGCCAAAACAGTGAGCTTCCTCAGAACAAAAGAACTGTGCTTTCTACACACACGGGCTATATCTAGTTCAACTCTGCTTAGGAAACTGACAAGAACAGTAGATCCTCTTCAGTCCAATACACTGTACATCCTGGGAACAGATGCCAGTGCTATTTGCCCTGTGTATGACAATGGGAGGGCAATAGTGACTCTTCTTACCAGAAAAAAATTCTTGCTCCTAGGATCAGAAACTGCATGTTATTCAACGCCATTTAGGACTGGAAAACAAACGCTAGCTTGCCTTACAAGAAACACACTCTGCTTTTGAGAAAAGAGCACTCTTCTACTCTACTGTGTTTCCTATGGGGTCTGAACAGTGAGCTTGCTCAGAACAAAAGAACTGTGCTTCCTACACACACGGGCCATATCTAGTTCAACTCTGCTTAGGAAACTGACAAGAACAGTAGCTCTTCTTCTGTCCAATACACTGTACTTGCAAAGAACAGTAGCGAGTGTTGTTTGCACTGTGTATGGCAATAGGAGCGCAATAGTGACACTTCTTACCAGAAAACAACTCTTGCTCATAGGACAAGAAACTGCATGTAATTCAACTCCATTTAGGACTGGGAAACAAACGCTAGCTCACCTTACAAGAAACACACTCTGCTCTTGAGAAAAGAGCACTCTTCTATTCTACTGTGTTTCTTATGGGGTCTGAACAGTGAGCTTGCTCAGAACAAAAGAACTGTGCTTCCTAAACACACGGGCCATATCTAGTTCAACTCTGCTTAGGAAACTGACAAGAACAGTAGATCCTCTTCAGTCCAATACACTGTACTTGCTGGGAACAGACGCCAGTGCTATTTGCCCTGTGTATGACAATGGGCGCGCAATAGTGACTCTTCTTACCAGAAAACAACTCTTGCTCGTAGGACCAGAAACTGCATGTGATTCAACTCCATTTAGGACTGGGAAACAAATGCTAGCTCGCTTTACAAGAAAAACACTCTGCTTTTGAGAAAAGAGCTCTCTTCTACTCTACTGTGTTTCCTATAGGGCCAAAACAGTGAGCTTCCTCAGAACAAAAGAACTGTGCTTCCTACACACACGGGCCATATCTAGTTCAACTCTTCTTAGGAAACTGACAAGAACAGTAGATCATCTTCAGTCCAATATACTGTACATGCTAGGAACAGACGCCAGTGATATTTGCCCTGTGTATTACAATGGGAGGGCAACAGTGACTCTTCTTACAAGAAAACAACTCTTGATCGTAGGACCAGAAACTGCATGTGATTCAACTCCATTTAGGACTGGGAAACAAACGCTAGCTCGCCTTAGAAGAAACACATTCTGCTTTTGAGAAAAGAGCACTCTTCTACTCTACTGTGTTTCCTATAGGGCCAGAAGAGTGAGGTTCCTCAGAACAAAAGAAGTGTACTTCTAACACACACGGGCCATATCTAGTTCAACTTTGCTTAGGAAACTGACAAGAACAGTAGATCCTCTTCAGTCCAATACACTGTACATCCTGGGAACAGACGCGAGTCCTTTTTGCCCTGTGTATGGCAATGGGAGCACAATAGTGACTCTTCTTACTAGAAAACAACTCTTGCTTGTAGGACCAGAAACTGCATGTGATTCAACTACATTTAGGACTGGGAAACAAACGCTAGCTCGCCTTACAAGAAACACACTCTGCTTTTGAGAAAAGAGCACTCTTCTACTCTATTGTGTTTCCTATAGGGCCAAAACAGTGAGCTTGCTCAGAACAAAAGAACTGTGCTTCCTACACACACGGGCCATATCTAGTTCAACTCTGCTTAGGAAACTGACAAGAACAGTAGCTCCTCTTCTGTCCAATACACTGTACTTGCAAAGAACAGTAGCGAGTGTTGTTTGCACTGTGTATGGCAATAGGAGCGCAATAGTGACACTTCTTACCAGAAAACAACTCTTGCTCATAGGACAAGAAACTGCATGTAATTCAACTCCATTTAAAACTGGGAAAAAAACGCTAGCTCACCTTACAAGAAACACAGTATGCTTTTGAGAAAAGAGCACTCTTCTATTCTACTGTGTTTACTATGGTGTCCGAAAATTGAGCTTGCTCAGAACAAAAGAACTGTGCTTCACACACACGGGCCATATCTAGTTCAACTCTCCTTAGGAAACTGACAAGAACAGTAGCTCCTCTTCTGTCGAATACACTGTACTTGCTGGGAACAGACGTGAGTGATATTTGCCCTGTTTATTGCAAAGGGAACACAATAGTTACTTTCCTTACCAGAAAACTTCCCTTACTCGTAGGACCAGAAACTGCATGTGATTCAACTCCATTTTGGACTGGGAATCAAACGCTAGTTCACCTTACAAGAAACACACTCTGCTTTTGAGAAAAGAGCACTCTTCTATTCTACTGTGTGTCCTATGGAGTCCGAACAGTGACCTTGCTCAGAACAAAAGAACTGTGCTTCCTACACACACGGGCCATATCTAGTTCAACTCTGCTTAGGAAACTGACAAGAACAGTAGATCCTCTTCATTCCAATACACTGTACATGCTGGGAACAGACGCCAGTGCTATTTGCCCTGTGTATGACAATGGGAGCACAATAGTGACTCTTCTTACCAGAAAACAACTCTTGCTCGTAGGACCAGAAACTGCATGTGATTCAACTACATTTAGGACTGGGAAACAAACGCTAGCTCGCCTTACAAGAAACACACTCTGCTTTTGAGAAAAGAGCACTCTTCTATTCTACTGTGTTTCCTATGGGGTCCGAACAGTGAGCTTGCTCAGAACAAAAGAACTGTGCTTCCTACACACACGGGCTATATCTAGTTCAACTCTGCTTAGGAAACTGACAAGAGCAGTAGCTCCTCTTCAGTCCAATGCACTGTAATTGCTGGGAACAGACGCGAGGGCTATTTGCACTGTGTATGACAAAGGGAACACAATAGTGACTTTCCTTTCCAGAAAACAACTCTTGCTTGTAGGACCAGAAACTGCAAGTGATTCAACTCCATTTAGGACTGGGAAACAAACGCTAGCTCGCCTTAAAAGAAACACACTCTGCTTTTGAGAAAAGAGCACTCTTCTCCTCTACTGTGTTTCCTTTAGGGCCAAAACAGTGAGCTTGCTAGGAACAAAAGAACTGTGCTTCCTACACACACCGGCCATATCTAGTTCAACTCTGCTTAGGAAACTGACAAGAACAGTAGCTCCTCTTCAGTCCAATACACTGTACTTGCTGAAAGCAGACGCGAGTGCTATTTGCACTGTGTATAGCAAAGGGAGCAAAATAGTGACTCTTCTTACCAGAAAACAACTCTTGCTCATAGGACCAGAAACTGCATGGGATTCAACTCCATTTAGGACTGGGAAACAAACGCTAGCTCGCTTTACAAGAAACACACTCTGCTTTTGAGAAAAGAGCACTCTTCTATTCTACTGTGTTTTCTATGGGGTCCGAACAGTGAGCTTGCTCAGAACAAAAGAACTGTGCTTCCTACACACCCGGGCCATATCTAGTTCAACTCTGCTTAGGAAACTGACAAGAACAGTAGATCCTCTTCAGTCCAATACACTGTACTTGCTGGGAACAGACGCGAGTGCTATTTGCCCTGTGCATGGCAAAGGGAGCACAATAGTGACTCTTTTACCAGAAAACAACTCTTGCTCGTAGGACCAGAAACTGCATGTGATTCAACTCCATTTACGACTGGGAAAAAAAAGCTAGCTCGCCTTACAAGAAACACACTCTGCTTTTGAGAAAAGAGCACTCTTCTACTCTACTGTGTTTCGTATAGGGCCAAAACAGTGAGCTTCCTCAGAACAAAAGAACTGTGCTTTCTACACACACGGGCTATATCTAGTTCAACTCTGCTTAGGAAACTGACAAGAACAGTAGATCCTCTTCAGTCCAATACACTGTACATCCTGGGAACAGATGCCAGTGCTATTTGCCCTGTGTATGACAATGGGAGGGCAATAGTGACTCTTCTTACCAGAAAAAAATTCTTGCTCCTAGGATCAGAAACTGCATGTTATTCAACGCCATTTAGGACTGGAAAACAAACGCTAGCTTGCCTTACAAGAAACACACTCTGCTTTTGAGAAAAGAGCACTCTTCTACTCTACTGTGTTTCCTATGGGGTCTGAACAGTGAGCTTGCTCAGAACAAAAGAACTGTGCTTCCTACACACACGGGCCATATCTAGTTCAACTCTGCTTAGGAAACTGACAAGAACAGTAGCTCTTCTTCTGTCCAATACACTGTACTTGCAAAGAACAGTACCGAGTGTTCTTTGTACTGTGTATGGCAATAGGATTGCAATAGTGACTCTTCTTACCAGAAAACAACTCTTGCTCATAGGACCACAAACTGCTTGTAATTCAACTCCATTTAGGACTGGGAAACAAACGCTTGCTCACCTTACAAGAAACACACTTTGCTTTTGAGAAAAGAGCACTCTTCTACTCTTCTGTGTTTCCTGTAGGACCAGAACAGTGAGCTTGTTCAGTACAAAAGAACTGTGCTTCCTACACACACGGGCCATGTCTAGTTCAACTCTGCATATGAAACTGACAAGAAAAGTAGATCCTCTTCAGTCCAATACACTGTACTTGCTGGGAACAGACGCGAGTGCTATTTGCACTGTTTATGGCAAAGGGAGCACAATAGTGACTTTCCTTACCAGAAAACATCCCTTGCTTGTAGGACCAAAAACTGCATGTGATTCAACTCCATTTAGGACTGGGAAACAAACGCTAGCTCGCCTTACAAGAAACACGCTCTGCTTTTGAGAAAAGAGCACTTTTCTACTATACTGTGTTTCCTATGGGGTCCGAACAGTGAGCTTGCTCAGAACAAAAGAACTGTGCTTCCTACACACACGGGCCATATCTAGTTCAACTCTGCTTAGGATACTGACAAGAACACTAGCTCCTCTTCTGTCCAATACACTATACTTGCAAAGAACAGTAGCGAGTGTTGTTTGCACTGTGTATGGAAATAAGAGCACAATAGTGACTCTTCTTACCAGAAAACAGCTCTTGCTCATAGGTCAAGAAACTGCATGTAATTCAACTCCATTTAGGACTGGGAAACAAATGCTAGCTCACCTTACAAGAAACACACTCTGCTTTTGAGAAAAGAGCACTCTTCTACTCTTCTGTGTTTCCTATAGGGCCAGATCAGTGAGCTTGCTAAGAACAAAAGAACTGTGCTTCCTACACACATGGGCCATATCTCGTTCAACTCTGCTTAGGAAACTGACAAGAACAGTAGCTCCTCTTCAGTCCAATACACTGTACTTGCTGGGAACAGACACGAGTGCTATTTGCACTGTTTATGGCAACGAGAGCAAAATAGTGACTTTCCTTACCAGAAAACATCCCTTGTTCGTAGGACCAAAAACTGCATGTGATTCAACTCCATTTCGGAATGGGAAACAAACGCTAGCTCAACCTTACAAGAAACACACTCTGCTTTTGAGAAAAGAGCACTCTTCTACTCTACTGTGTTTCCTACAGGGCCAGAACAGTGAGCTTGCTCAGAACAAAAGAACTGTGCTTCCTACACACACGGGCTATATCTAGTTCAACTCTGCTTAGGAAACTGAGAAGAACAGTAGCTCCTCTTCAGTCCAATACACTGTACTTGCTGGGAGCAGACGCGAATGCTATTTGCCCTGTGTATGGCAATGGGAGCGAAATAGTGACTCTTCTTACCAGAAAACAACTCTTGCTTGTAGGACCAGAAACTGCATGGGATTCAACTCCGTTTCTGACTGGGAAACAAACACTAGCTCGCCTTACAAAACACACTCTGCTTTTGAGAAAAGAGCACCCTTCTACTCTACTGTGTTTAATATGGTGTCCGAAAATTGAGCTTGCTCAAAACAAAAGAACTGTGCTTCACACAAACGGGCCATATCTAGTTCAACTCTCCTTAGGAAACTGACAAGAACAGTAGCTCCTCTTCTGTCGAATACACTGTACTTGCTGGGAACAGACGCGAGTGCTATTTGCACTGTGTATGGCAAAGGGAGCACAATAGTGACTTTCCTTAACAGAAAATATCCCTTGCTCATAGGACCAAAAACTGCATGTGATTCAACTCCATTTAGACCTGGGAAACAAACACTAGCTAGCCTTACAAAAATACACTCTGCTTTTGAGAAAAGAGCACTCTTCTACTCTACTGTGTTTACTATTTGGTCGAAAATTGAGCTTGCTCAGAACAAAAGAACTGTGCTTCCTACACAAACAGGCCATATCTAGTTCAACTCTGCTTAGGAAACTGACAAGAACAGTAGCTCCTCTTCAGTCCAATACACTGTACTTGCTGGGAACAGATGCGAGTGCTATTTGCAGTGTATGTGGCAATTGGAGCACAATACTGAATCTTCTTACGAGAAAACAACTCTTGCTCTTAGGACCAGAAACTGCATGGGATTCAACTCCATTTCGGACTTGGAAACAAACGCTAGCTCGCCTTACAAGAAACACACTCTGCTTTTGAAAAGAGCACTCTTCTACTCTACGGTGTTTCCTATGGGGTCTGAACAGTGAGCTTGCTCAGAACAAAAGAACTGTGCTTCCTACACACAGGGGCCATATCTAGTTCAACTCTGCTTAGGAAACTGACAAGAACAGTAGCTCCTCTTCAGTCCAATACACTGTACTTGCTGGAGCAGACGTGAGTGCTATTTGCACTGTTTATGGCAAAGGGAGCAGAATAGTGACTTTCCTTACCAGAAAACATCCCTTGCTCGTAGGACCAGAAACTGCATGTGATTCAACTCCATTTTGGCCTGAAAAACAAACGCTAGCTCGCCTTACATGAAACACACTCTGCTTTTGAGAAAAGAGCACTCATCTATTCTACTGTGTTTCCTATGGGGTCCGAACAGTGAGCTTGCTCAGAAGAAAAGAACTGTGCTTTCTACACACAAGGGCCATATCTAGTTCAACTCTGCTTAAAAAACTGACAAGACCAGTAGCTCCTCTTCATTCTAATACACTGTACTTGCTGGAAACAGACACGAGTGCTATTTGCCCTGTGTATGGCAATGGGAACAAAATAGTGACTCTTCTTACCAGAAAACAACTCTTGCTTGTAGGACCAGAAACTGCATGTGATTCAACTCCATTTAGGACTGGGAAACAAACGCTAGCTTGCCTTAGAAGAAACACACTCTGCTTTTGAGAAAAGAGCACTCTTCTACTTTACTGTGTTTCCTACAGGGCCAAAACAGTGAGCTTGCTCAGAACAAAAGAACTGTGCTTCCTACACACACAGGCCATATCTAGTTCAACTCTGCTTAGGAAACTGACAAGAACGGTAGCTCCTCTTCAGTCCAATACACTGTACTTGCTGGGAACAGACGCGAGTGCTATTTGAACTGTGTAGGGCAAAGGGAGCGCAATAGTGACTTTCCTTACCAGAAAACATCCATTGCTCATAGGACCAAAAGCTGCATGTGATTGAACTCCATTTAGGACTGGGAAACAAACGCTAGCTCACCTTAAAAGAAACACACTCTGCTTTTGAGAAAAGAGCACTCTTCTACTCTACTGTGTTTCCTATAGGGCAAGAACAGTGAGCTTGCTCAGAACAAAAGAACTGTGCTTCCTAAACACACGGCCTATATCTAGTTCAACTCTGCTTAGGAAACTGAAAAGAACAGTAGCTCCTCTTCATTCCAATACACTGTACTTGCTGGGAGCAGACGCGAGTGCAATATGCACTGCGTATGGCAATGGTAGCACAATAGTGACTCTTCTTACCAGAAAACAACTCTTGCTCGCAGGACCAGAAACTGCATGTGATTCAACTCCTTTATGGACTCGGAAACAAACGCTAGCTCGCCTTACAAGAAACACACTCTGCTTTTGAGAAAAGAGCACTCTTCTACTCTTCTGTGTTTCCTATAGTGCCAGAAGAGTGAGCTTGCTCTGAAAAAATGATGTGTGCTTCCTTAACACACGGGCCATATCTAGTTCAACTCTGCTTAGGAAACTGACAAGAACAGTAGCTCCTCTTCAGTCTAATACACTGTACTTGCTGGAAACAGACGCCAGTGCTATTTGCCCTGTGTATGGCAATGGGAGTGCAATAGTGACTCTCCTTACCAGAAAACAACTCTTGCTTGTAGGACCAGAAAGTGCATGTGATTCAACTCCTTTAGGACTTGGAAACAAACGCTAGCTTGCCTTAGGAGAAACACACTCTGCTTTTGAGAAAAGAGCACTCTTCTACTCTACTGTGTTTCCTATAGGGCCAGAACAGTGAGCTTGCTCAGAACAAAAGAACTGTGCTTCCTACACACACAGGCCATATCTAGTTCAACTCTGCTTAGGAAACTGACAAGAACAGTAGATGCTCTTCTGTCCAATACACTGTACTTGCCTGGAACAGACACGAGTGCAATTTGCACTGTGTATGGCAATGGTAGCACAATAGTGACTCTTCTTACCAGAAAAATCTCTTGCTCGTAGGACCTGAAACTGCATGTGATTCAACTCCATTTAGGACTGCAAAACAAACGCTAGCTCGCCTTACAAGAAACACACTCTGCTTTTGAGAAAAGAGCACTCTTCTACTCTACAGTGTTTCCTATGGGGTCTGAACAGTGAGCTTGCTCAGAACAAAAGAACTGTGCTTCCTACACACACGGGCCATATCTAGTTCAACTCTGCTTAGGAAACTGACAAGGACAGTAGCTCCTCTTCTGTCCAATACACTGTAATTGCAAAGAACAGTAGCAAGTGTTGTTTGCACTGTGTATGGCAATAGGAGCGCAATAGTGACTCTTCTTACCAGAAAACAACTCTTGCTCATAGGACAAGAAACTGCATGTAATTCAACTACATTTAGGACTGGGAAACAAACGCTAGCTCACCTTACAAGAAACACACTCTGCTTTTGAGAAAAGAGCACTCTTCTACTTTACTGTGTTTCCTTTACGGCCAGAACAGTGAGCTTGCTCAAAACAAAAGAACTGTGCTTCCTACACACACGGGCTATATCTAGTTCAACTCTGCTTAGGAAACTGACAAGAACAGTAGCTCCTCTTCAGTCCAATACACTGTACATGCTGGGAGTAGACGCGAGTGCTATTTGCACTGTGTATGGCAAAGAAAGCGAAATAGTGACTCTTCTTACCAGAAAACAACTCTTGCTCGTAGGACCAGAAACTCCATGGGATTCAACTCCGTTTCTGACTGGGAAAGAAACACTAGCTCACCTTAAAAGAAACACACTCTGCTTTTGAGAAAAGAGCACTCTTCTACTCTACTGTGTTTACTATGGGGTCAGAAAATTTAGCTTGCTCAGAACAAAAGTACTGTGCTTCACACACACGGGCCATATCTAGTTCAACTCTGCTTAGGAAACTGACAAGAACAGTAGCTCCTCTTCTGTCCAATACACTGTACTTGCTGGGAATAGACGCGAGTGCTATTTGCACTGTGTATGGCAATGGTAGAAAAATAGTGACTCTTCTTACTAGAAAAGAACTCTTGCTCGTAGGACCAGAAACTGCATGTGATTCAACTCAATTTAGGACTGGGAAACAAACGCTAGCTCACCTTACAAGAACCACACTGTGCTTCTGAGAAAAGAGCACGCTTCTACTCTTCTGTGTTTCCTATAGGGCCAGAAGAGTGAGCTTGCTCAGAACAAAAGAACTGTGCTTCCTATACACACGAGCCATATCTAGTTCAACTCTGCTTAGGAAACTGACAAGAACAGTAGCTCCTCTTCAGTCCAATACACTGTACTTGCTGGGAACAGATGTGAGTGCTATTTGCACTGTTTATCGCAAAGGGAGCACAATAGTGACTTTCCTTACCAGAATACATCTTTTGCTCATAGGACCAGAAACTGCATGTGATTCAACTCCATTTTGGACTGAGAAACAAATGCTAGCTCGCCTTAAAAGGAACACACTCTGCTTTTGAGAAAAGAGCACTCTTCTACTCTACTGTGTTTCCTATAGTGCCAGAACAGTGAGCTTGCTCTGAACAAAAGAACTGTGCTTCCTACACACACGGGCCATATCTAGTTCACCTCTGCTTAGGAAACTGACAAGAGCAGTAGATCATCTTCAGTCCAATACACTGTACTTGCTGGGAACAGACGCGAGTGCTATTTGCCCTGTGTATGACAATGGGAGTGCAATAGTGACTTTTCTTACCAGAAAACAACTCTTGTTCGTAGGACCAGAAACTGCATGTGACTCAACTAGATTTAGGACGGGAAAAATACGCTAGCTCAACTTACAAGAATCACTCTCTGCTTTTGAGAAAAGAGCACTCTTCTACTCTACTGTGTTTCCTATAGGGCCAGAATAGTGAGCTTGCTCAGAACAAAAGAACTGTGCATCCTACACACACTGGCTATATCTAGTTCAACTCTGCTTAGGAAACTGACAAGAACAGTTGGTCCACTTCAGTGCAATACACTGTACTTGCTGGGAACAGACACCAGTGCTATTTGCCCTGTGTATGACAATGGGAGCTCAACAGTGACTCTTCTTACCAGAGAAATCTCTTGCTCGTAGGACCTGAAACTGCATGTGATTCAACTCCATTTAGGACTGCAAAACAAACGCTAGCTCGCCTTACAAGAAACACACTCTGCTTTTGAGAAAAGAGCACTCTTCTACTCTACAGTGTTTCCTATGGGGTCTGAACAGTGAGCTTGCTCAGAACAAAAGAACTGTGCTTCCTACACACACGGGCCATATCTAGTTCAACTCTGCTTAGGAAACTGACAAGGACAGTAGCTCCTCTTCTGTCCAATACACTGTACTTGCAAAGAACAGTAGCAAGTGTTGTTTGCACTGTGTATAGCAATAGGAGCGCAATAGTGACTCTTCTTACCAGAAAACAACTCTTGCTCATAGGTCAAGAAACTGCATGTAATTCAACTACATTTAGGACTGGGAAACAAACGCTAGCTCACCTTACAAGAAACACACTCTGCTTTTGAGAAAAGAGCACTCTTCTACTTTACTGTGTTTCCTTTAGGGCCAGAACAGTGAGCTTGCTCAAAACAAAAGAACTGTGCTTCCTACACACACGGGCTATATGTAGTTCAACTCTGCTTAGGAAACTGACAAGAACAGTAGCTCCTCTTCAGTCCAATACACTGTACTTGATGGGAGTAGACGCGAGTGCTCTTTGCATTGTGTAGGGCAAAGAAAGCAAAATAGTAACTCTTCTTACCAGAAAACAACTCTTGCTCGTAGGACCAGAAACTGCATGGGATTCAACTCCGTTTCTGACTGGGAAACAAACACTAGCTAGCTTTACAAGAAAAACACTCTGCTTTTGAGAAAAGAGCACTCTTCTACTCTACTGTGTTTACTATGGGGTCTGAAAATTTAGCTTGCTCAGAACAAAAGAACTGTGCTTCACACACACGGGCCATATCTAGTTCAACTCTGCTTAGGAAACTGACAAGAACAGTAGCTCCTCTTCAGTCCAATACACTGTACTTGCTGGGAACAGACGCGAGTGCTTTTTGCACTGTTAATGGCAATGGGAGCACAATAGTGACTTACCTTACCAGACAACATCTCTTGCTGGTAGGATCAAAAACTGCATGTGATTCAACTCCATTTAGGACTGGGAAACAAACGCTAGCTCGCCTTACAAGAAACACACTCTGCTTTTGAGAAAAGATCACTCTTCTACTCTATTGTGTTTTCTATAGGGCCTGAACAGTGAGCTTGCTCAGAACAAAAGAACTGTGCTTCCTACACACATGGGCCATATCTAGTTCAATTCTGCTTAGGAAACTGACAAGAACAGTAGATCCTCTTCAGTCCAATACACAGTACATGCTGGGAACAGACGCCAGTGCTATTTGCCCTGTGTATGACAATGGGAGTGCAATAGAGACTCTTCTTAACAGAAAACAACTCTTGCTCGTAGGACCAGAAACTGCATGGGATTCATCTCCATTTAGGACTGGGAAACAAATGCTAGCTCGCCTTACAAGAAACACACTCTGCTTTTGAGAAAAGAGCACTCTTCTACTCTACTGTGTTTCCTATAGTGCCAGAAGAGTGAGCTTGCTCAGAACAAAAGAACTGTGCTTCCTACACAAACGGGCCATATTTAGTTCAACTCTGCTTAGGAAACTGACAAGAGCAGTAGAATATCTTCAGTCCAATACACTGTACATGCTGGGAACAGACGTGAGTGCTATTTGCCCTGTGTATTACAATGAAAGCACAATAGTGACTCTTCTTACCAGAAAACAACTCTTGTTCGTAGGACCAGAAACTGCATGTGACTCAACTAGATTTAGGACGGGAAAAAAACGCTAGCTCGCCTTACAAGAAACACTCTCTGCTTTTGAGAAAAGAGCACTCTTCTACTCAACTGTGTTTCCTATAGGGCCAGAATAGTGAGCTTGCTCAGAACAAAAGAACTTTGCATCCTACACACACTGGCTATATCTAGTTCAACTCTGCTTAGGAAACTGACAAGAACAGTTGGTCCACTTCAGTCCAATACACTGTACTTGCTGGGAAGAGACGCCAGTGCTATTTGCCCTGTGAATGACAATGGGAGCTCAATAGTGTCTCTTCTTACCAGAAAAATCCCTTGCTCGTAGGACCTGAAACTGCATGTGATTCAACTCCATTTAGGACTGCAAAACAAACGCTAGCTCGCCTTACAAGAAACACACTCTGCTTTTGAGAAAAGAGCACTCTTCTACTCTACAGTGTTTCCTATGGGGTCTGAACAGTAAGCTTGCTCAGAACAAAAGAACTGTGCTTCCTACACACACGGGCCATATTTAGTTCAACTCTACCTAGGAAACTGACAAGAACAGTAGCTCCTCTTCAGTCCAATACACTGTACTTAATGGGAACCGACGCGAGTGCTATTTGCACTGTGTATGGCAATGGGAGCACAATAGTGACTTTCCTTACCAGAAAACAACTCTTGCTTGTAGGACCAAAAACTGCATGTGATTCAACTCCATTTAGGACTGGGAAACAAACGCTAGCTCGCCTTACAAGAAGCACACTCTGCTTTTGAGAAAAGAGCACTCTTCTAATCTACTGTGTTTCCTGTAGGGCCAGAAGAGTGAGCTTGCTCAGAACAAAAGAACTGTGCTTCCTACACACACGAGCCATATCTAGTTCAACTCTGCTTAGGAAACTGACAAGAACAGCAGCTCCTCTTCAGTCCAATACACTGTACTTGCTGGGAACAGACGTGAGTGCTATTTGCACTGTTTATCGCAAAGGGAGCACAATAGTGACTTTCCTTACCAGAATACATCCCTTGCTCGTAGGACCAGAAACTGCATGTGATTCAACTCCATTTTGGACTGAGAAACAAATGCTAGCTCGCCTTACAAGAAACACACTCTGCTTTTGAGAAAAGAGCACTCTTCTACTCTTCTGTGTTTCCTATAGTGTCAGAAGAGTGAGCTTGCTCAGAACAAAAGGACTGTGCTTCCTACACACACGGGCCATATCTAGTTCAACTCTGCTTAGGAAAGTGACAAGAGCAGTAGATCATCTTCAGTCCAATACACTGTACTTGCTGGGAACAGACGCGAGTGCTATTTGCCCTGTGTATGACAATGGGAGCTCAACAGTGACTCTTCTTACCAGAAAAATCTCTTGCTCGTAGGACCTGAAACTGCATGTGATTCAACTCCATTTAGGACTGCAAAACAAACGCTAGCTCGCCTTACAAGAAACACACTCTGCTTTTGAGAAAAGAGCACTCTTCTACTCTACAGTGTTTCCTAAGGGGTCTGAACAGTGAGCTTGCTCAGAACAAAAGAACTGTGCTTCCTACACACACGGGCCATATCTAGTTCAACTCTGCTTAGGAAACTGACAAGGACAGTAGCTCCTCTTCTGTCCAATACACTGTACTTGCAAAGAACAATAGCAAGTGTTGTTTGCACTGTGAATGGCAATAAGAGCGCAATAGTGACTCTTCTTACCAGAAAACAACTCTTGCTCATAGGACAAGAAACTGCATGTAATTCAACTACATTTAGGACTGGGAAACAAACGCTAGCTCACCTTACAAGAAACACACTCTGCTTTTGAGAAAAGAGCACTCTTCTACTTTACTGTGTTTCCTTTACGGCCAGAACAGTGAGCTTGCTCAAAACAAAAGAACTGTGCTTCCTACACACACGGGCTATATCTAGTTCAACTCTGCTTAGGAAACTGACAAGAACAGTAGCTCCTCTTCAGTCCAATACACTGTACTTGCTGGGAGTAGACGCGAGTGCTATTTGCACTGTGTAGGGCAAAGAAAGCGAAATAGTGACTCTTCTTACCAGAAAACCCTTGCTCGTAGGACCAGAAACTGCATGGGATTCAACTCCGTTTCTGACTGGGAAACAAACACTAGCTAGCCTTACAAGAAACACACTCTGCTTTTGAGAAAAGAGCACTCTTCTACTCTACTGTGTTTACTATGGGGTCCGAAAATTTAGCTTGCTCAGAACAAAAGAACTGTGCTTCACACACACGGGCCATATCTAGTTCAACTCTGCTTAGGAAACTGACAAGAACAGTAGCTCCTCTTCTGTCCAATACACTGTACTTGCTGGGAACAGACGCGAGTGCTATTTGCACTGTGTATGGCAATGGTAGAAAAATAGTGACTCTTCTTACTAGAAAAGAACTCTTGCTCGTAGGACCAGAAACTGCATGTGATTCAACTCCATTTTGGACTGAGAAACAAATGCTAGCTCGCCTTAAAAGGAACACACTCTGCTTTTGAGAAAAGAGCACTCTTCTGCTCTACTGTGTTTCCTATAGTGCCAGAACAGTGAGCTTGCTCAGAACAAAAGAGCTGTGCTTCCTACACACAAGGGCCATATCTAGTTCAACTCTGCTTAGGAAACTGACAAGAGCAGCAGATCATCTTCAGTCCAATACACTGTACTTGCTGGGAACAGACGCGAGTGCTATTTGCGCTGTGTATGACAATGGGAGTGCAATAGTGACACTTCTTACCAGAAAACAACTCTTGTTCTTAGGACCAGAAACTGCATGTGACTCAACTTGATTTAGGACGGGAAAAAACCCTAGCTCACGTTACAAGAAACACTCTCTGCTTTTCAGAAAAGAGCACTCTTCTACTCTACTGTGTTTCCTTTAAGTTCCAAACAGTGAGCTTGCTCAGAACAAAAGAACTGTGCTTCCTACACACACGGCCATATCTAGTTCAATTCTGCTTAGGAAACTGACAAGAACAGTATATCCTCTTCAGTCCAATACACTGTACATGCTGGGAACAGACGCCAGTGCTATTTGTAATGTGTATGACAATGGGAGAGCAATATTGACTCTTCTTACCAGAAAACAACTCTTGCTCTTAGAACCAGAAACTGCATGTGATTCAACTCCACTTAGGACTGGGAAACAAATGCTAGCTCGCATTAAAAGAAACACACTCTGCTTTTGAGAAAAGAGCACTCTTCTACTCTACTGTGTTTCCTATAGGGCCAGAATAGTGAGCTTGCTCAGAACAAAAGAACTGTGCTTCCTACACACACGGGCAATATCTAGGTCAATTCTGCTTACAAAACTGACAAGAACAGTAGCTCCTCTTCAGTCCAATACACTTTACTTGCTGGGAACAGACGCGAGTGCTATTTGCACTGTGTATGGCAATGGGAGCACAATAGTGACTTACCTTACCAGAAAACAACTCTTGCTCGTAGGATCAAAAACTGCATGTGATTCAACTCCATTTAGGACTGGGAAACAAATGCTAGCTCGCCTTGCAAGAAACACACTCTGCTTTTGAGAAAAGATCACTCTTCTACTCTATTGTGTTTTCTATAGGGCCTGAACAGTGAGCTTGCTCAGAACAAAAGAACTGTGCTTCCTACACAAACGGGCCATATCTAGTTCAACTCTGCTTAGGAAACTGACAAGAGCAGTAGATCATCTTCAGTCCAATACACTGTACATGCTGGGAACAGATGCCAGTGCTATTTGCCCTGTGTATGACAATGGGAGCGCAATAGTGACTCTTCTTACCAGAAAACAACTCTTGTTCGAAGGACCAGAAACTGCATGTGACTCAACTAGATTTAGGACGGGAAAAAAACGCTAGCTCGCCTTCAAGAAACACTCTCTGCTTTTGAGAAAAGAGCACTCTTCTACTCTACTGTGTTTCCTATAGGGCCAGAATAGTGAGCTTGCTCAGAACAAAAGAACTTTGCATCCTACACACACTGGCTATATCTAGTTCAACTCTGCTTAGGAAACTGACAAGAACAGTTGGTCCACTTCAGTCCAATACACTGTACTTGCTGGGAACAGACGCCAGTGCTATTTGCCCTGTGAATGACAATGGGAGCTCAATAGTGTCTCTTCTTACGAGAAAAATCTCTTGCTCATAGGACCTGAAATTGCATGTGATTCAACTCCATTTAGGACTGCAAAACAAACGCTAGCTTGCCTTACAAGAAACACACTCTGCTTTTGAGAAAAGAGCACTCTTCTACTCTACAGTGTTTCCTATGGGGTCTGAACAGTGAGCTTGCTCAGAACAAAAGAACTGTGCTTCCTACACACACGGGCCATATCTAGTTCAACTCTACCTAGGAAACTAACAAGAACAGTAGATCCTCTTCAGTCCAATACACTGTACATGCTGGGAACAGATGCCAGTGCTATTTGCCCTGTGTATGACAAAGGGAGCGCAACAGTCACTCTTCTTACCAGAAAACAACTCTTGCTCGTAGGACCAGAAACTGCATGTGATTCAACTCCATTTAGGACTGGGAAACAAATGCTAGCTCGCCTTATAAGAAACACACTCTGCTTTTGAGGAAAGAGCACTCTTCTAATCTACTGTGTTTACTATGGGTTCGAACTGTGAGCTTGCTCAGAACAAAAGAACTGTGCTTCCTACTCACATGGGCCATATCTAGTTTAACTCCGCTTAGGAAACTGACAAGAACAGTAGCTCCTCTTCAGTCCAATACACTGTAATTGCTGGGAACAGACACGAGAGCTATTTGCACTGTATATGGCAAAGGGAGCGCAATAGTGTCTCTTCTTACCAGTTAACATCTCTTGCTCATAGGACCAGAAACTGCATGGGATTCAACTCCATTTCAGACTGGGAAACCAGCACTAGTTCACCTTACAAGAAACACACTCTGCTTTTGAGAAAAGAACACGCTTCTACTCTACTGTGTTTCCTATAGGGCCAAAACAGTGAGCTTGCTCAGAACAAAATAACTTTGCTTCCTACAAACACGGGCTATATCTAGTTCAATTCTGCTTAGGAAACTGACAAGAACAGTAGATCCTCTTCAGTCCAATACACTGTACATGCTGGGAACAGACGCCAGTGCTATTTGCCCTGTGTATGACAATGGGAGCGCAATAGTGACTCTTCTTACCAGAAAACAACTCTTGCTCTTAGGACCAGAAACTGCATGTGATTCAACTCCATTTAGGACTGGGAAACAAATGCTAGCTCGCCTTACAAGAAACACACTCTGCTTTTGAGAAAAGAGCACTCTTCTAATCTACTCTGTTTCCTATGGGTCGATCAGTGAGCTTACAGTACAAAAGAACTGGGCTTCCTACACACACGGCCCATATCTAGTTCAACTCTGCTTATGAAACTGACAAGAACAGTAGCTCCTCTTCAGTCCAATACACTGTACTTGATGGGAACAGACGCGAGTCCTCTTTGCACTGTGTGTGGCAATGGGAGGGCAGTAGTGATTTTCCTTACCAGAAAACAACTCTTGCTCGTAGGATCAAAAACTGCATGTGATTCAACTACATTTAGGACTGGGAAACAAACGCTAGCTCGCCTTACAATAAACACACTCTGCTTTTGAGAAAAGAGCACTCCTCTACTCTACTGTGTTTCCTACAGGGCCAAAACAGTGAGCTTGCTCAGAACAAAAGAACTGTGCTTTCTACACACACGCGCCATATCTAGGTCAATTCTGCTTAGGAAACTGACAAGAACAGTAGATCCTCTTCCGTCCCATACACTGTACTTGCTGGGAACAGACGCCAGTGCTATTTGCCCTGTGTATGACAATGGGAGCACAATAGTGACTCTTCTTACCTGAAAACTACTCTTGCTTGTAGGACCAGAAACTGCATGTGATTCAACTCCATTTAGGACTGGGAAACAAACGCTAGCTCGCTTTACAAGAAAAACACTCTGCTTTTGAGAAAAGAGCACTCTTCTACTCTACTGTGTTTCCTATAGGGCCAGAATAGTGAGCTTGCTCAGAACAAAAGAACTGTGCTTCCTACACACACGGGCAATATCTAGGTCAATTCTGCTTACAAAACTGACAAGAACAGTAGCTCCTCTTCAGTCCAATACACTTTACTTGCTGGGAACAGACGCGAGTGCTATTTGCACTGTGTATGGCAATGGGAGCACAATAGTGACTTACCTTACCAGAAAACAACTCTTGCTCGTAGGATCAAAAACTGCATGTGATTCAACTCCATTTAGGACTGGGAAACAAATGCTAGCTCGCCTTGCAAGAAACACACTCTGCTTTTGAGAAAAGATCACTCTTCTACTCTATTGTGTTTTCTATAGGGCCTGAACAGTGAGCTTGCTCAGAACAAAAGAACTGTGCTTCCTACACAAACGGGCCATATCTAGTTCAACTCTGCTTAGGAAACTGACAAGAGCAGTAGATCATCTTCAGTCCAATACACTGTACATGCTGGGAACAGATGCCAGTGCTATTTGCCCTGTGTATGACAATGGGAGCGCAATAGTGACTCTTCTTACCAGAAAACAACTCTTGTTCGAAGGACCAGAAACTGCATGTGACTCAACTAGATTTAGGACGGGAAAAAAACGCTAGCTCGCCTTCAAGAAACACTCTCTGCTTTTGAGAAAAGAGCACTCTTCTACTCTACTGTGTTTCCTATAGGGCCAGAATAGTGAGCTTGCTCAGAACAAAAGAACTTTGCATCCTACACACACTGGCTATATCTAGTTCAACTCTGCTTAGGAAACTGACAAGAACAGTTGGTCCACTTCAGTCCAATACACTGTACTTGCTGGGAACAGACGCCAGTGCTATTTGCCCTGTGAATGACAATGGGAGCTCAATAGTGTCTCTTCTTACGAGAAAAATCTCTTGCTCATAGGACCTGAAATTGCATGTGATTCAACTCCATTTAGGACTGCAAAACAAACGCTAGCTTGCCTTACAAGAAACACACTCTGCTTTTGAGAAAAGAGCACTCTTCTACTCTACAGTGTTTCCTATGGGGTCTGAACAGTGAGCTTGCTCAGAACAAAAGAACTGTGCTTCCTACACACACGGGCCATATCTAGTTCAACTCTACCTAGGAAACTAACAAGAACAGTAGATCCTCTTCAGTCCAATACACTGTACATGCTGGGAACAGATGCCAGTGCTATTTGCCCTGTGTATGACAAAGGGAGCGCAACAGTCACTCTTCTTACCAGAAAACAACTCTTGCTCGTAGGACCAGAAACTGCATGTGATTCAACTCCATTTAGGACTGGGAAACAAATGCTAGCTCGCCTTATAAGAAACACACTCTGCTTTTGAGGAAAGAGCACTCTTCTAATCTACTGTGTTTACTATGGGTTCGAACTGTGAGCTTGCTCAGAACAAAAGAACTGTGCTTCCTACTCACATGGGCCATATCTAGTTTAACTCCGCTTAGGAAACTGACAAGAACAGTAGCTCCTCTTCAGTCCAATACACTGTAATTGCTGGGAACAGACACGAGAGCTATTTGCACTGTATATGGCAAAGGGAGCGCAATAGTGTCTCTTCTTACCAGTTAACATCTCTTGCTCATAGGACCAGAAACTGCATGGGATTCAACTCCATTTCAGACTGGGAAACCAGCACTAGTTCACCTTACAAGAAACACACTCTGCTTTTGAGAAAAGAACACGCTTCTACTCTACTGTGTTTCCTATAGGGCCAAAACAGTGAGCTTGCTCAGAACAAAATAACTTTGCTTCCTACAAACACGGGCTATATCTAGTTCAATTCTGCTTAGGAAACTGACAAGAACAGTAGATCCTCTTCAGTCCAATACACTGTACATGCTGGGAACAGACGCCAGTGCTATTTGCCCTGTGTATGACAATGGGAGCGCAATAGTGACTCTTCTTACCAGAAAACAACTCTTGCTCTTAGGACCAGAAACTGCATGTGATTCAACTCCATTTAGGACTGGGAAACAAATGCTAGCTCGCCTTACAAGAAACACACTCTGCTTTTGAGAAAAGAGCACTCTTCTAATCTACTCTGTTTCCTATGGGTCGATCAGTGAGCTTACAGTACAAAAGAACTGGGCTTCCTACACACACGGCCCATATCTAGTTCAACTCTGCTTATGAAACTGACAAGAACAGTAGCTCCTCTTCAGTCCAATACACTGTACTTGATGGGAACAGACGCGAGTCCTCTTTGCACTGTGTGTGGCAATGGGAGGGCAGTAGTGATTTTCCTTACCAGAAAACAACTCTTGCTCGTAGGATCAAAAACTGCATGTGATTCAACTACATTTAGGACTGGGAAACAAACGCTAGCTCGCCTTACAATAAACACACTCTGCTTTTGAGAAAAGAGCACTCCTCTACTCTACTGTGTTTCCTACAGGGCCAAAACAGTGAGCTTGCTCAGAACAAAAGAACTGTGCTTTCTACACACACGCGCCATATCTAGGTCAATTCTGCTTAGGAAACTGACAAGAACAGTAGATCCTCTTCCGTCCCATACACTGTACTTGCTGGGAACAGACGCCAGTGCTATTTGCCCTGTGTATGACAATGGGAGCACAATAGTGACTCTTCTTACCTGAAAACTACTCTTGCTTGTAGGACCAGAAACTGCATGTGATTCAACTCCATTTAGGACTGGGAAACAAACGCTAGCTCGCTTTACAAGAAAAACACTCTGCTTTTGAGAAAAGAGCACTCTTCTACTCTACTGTGTTTCCTATAGGGCCAGAATAGTGAGCTTGCTCAGAACAAAAGAACTGTGCTTCCTACACACACGGGCTATATCTAGTTCAACTCTGCTTAGGAAACTGACAAGAACAGTAGCTCCTCTTCAGTCCAATACACTGCACATGCTGGGAACAGACGCCAGTGCTATTTGCCCTGTGTATGATAATGGGAGCGCAATAGTGACTCTTCTTACCAGAAAACAACTCTTGCTCGTAGGAGCAGACACTGCATGTGATTCAACTACATTTATAACTGGGAAACAAACGCTAGCTCGCCTTACAATAAACACACTCTGCTTTTGAGAAAAGAGCACTCTTCTAGTCTAATGTGTTTTTTGTAGGGCCAGAATAGTGAGCTTGCTCAGAACAAAAGAACTGTGCTTCCTACACACACCGACTATATCTAGTTCAACTCTGCTTAGGAAACTGACAAGAACAGTAGCTCCTCTTCAGTCCAATACACTGTACATGCTGGGAACAGACGCCAGTGCTATTTGCCCTGTGTATGTCAATGGGAGCGCAATAGTGACTCTTCTTACCAGAAAACAACTCTTGATCCTAGGACCAGAAACTGCATGTGATTCAACTTCATTTAGGACTGGGAAACAAACGCTAGCTAGCCTTACAAGAAACACACTCTGCTTTTGAGAAAAGAGCACTCTTCTACTCTACTGTGTTTCATTTGGGGTCCAAATAGTGAGCTTGCTCAGTACAAAAGAACTGTGCTTTCTACACACGGGACATATCCAGTTCAATTCTGCTTAGGAAAATGACAAGAAAAGTAGATCCTCTTCAGTCCAATACACTGTACATGCAGGGGAAAGATGCTAGTGCTATTTGCAATGTGTATTACAATGGGACCGCAATAGTGACTCTTCTTACCAGAAAACATCTCTTGCTCATAGGACCACAAACTGCATGTGATTCAACTCCATTTTGGACTGCGAAACAAACGCTAGCTCGCCTTACAAGAAACACACTCTGCTTTTGAGAAAAGAGCACTCTTCTACTCTACTGTGTTTCCTTTGGGGTCCAAACAGTGAGCTTGCTCAGAACAAAAGAACTGTGCTTCCTACACACACGGGCCATATCTAGTTCAACTCTGCTTAGGAAACTGACAAGAACAGTAGCTCCTCTTCAGTCCATTACAAGGTACTTGATGGGAACAGACGCCAGTGCTATTTGCCCTGTGTATGACAATGGGAGTTCAATAGTTACTCTTCTTACCAGAAAAAAAACTCTTGATCGTAGGACCAGAAACTGCATGTGATTCAACTCCATTTAGGACTGCGCAACAAACGCTAGCTCGCCTTACAAGAAAAACACTCTGCTTTGAGAAAAGGGCACTCTTCTACTCTAATGTGTTTCCTATGTGTTCAGTCAGTGAGCTTACAGTACAAAAGAACTGTGCTTCCTACACACACGGGCCATATCTAGTTCAACTCTGCTTAGGAAACTGACAAGAACAGTAGCTCCTCTTCAGTCCAATACACTGTACTTGATGGGAACAGACGGGAGTCCTCTTTGCACTGTGTTTGGCAATGGGAGCGCAATAGTGATTTTCCTTACCAGAAAACAACTCTTGCTCGTAGGATCAAAAACTGCACGTGATTCAACTCCATTTAGGACTGGGAAACAAATGCTAGCTCCCCTTTCAGGAAACACACTCTGCTTTTGGGAAAAGATCACTCTTCTTTACTGTGTTTCCTATAAGGCCAGAACAGTGAGCTTACTCAGAACAAAAGAACTGTGCTTCCTACACACATGGCCATATCTAGTTCAATGTTGCTTAGGAAACTAACAAGAACAGTAGATCCTCTTCAGTCCCATACACTGTACTTGCTGGGAACAGACGCGAGTGCTATTTGCACTGTATATGGCAATGGGAGCGAAATAGTGACTCTTCTTACCAAAAACAACTCTTGCTCGTAGGACCAGAAACTGCATGTGATTCAACTCCTTTTAGGACGGGAAACAAACGCTAGCTAGCCTTACAAGAAACACACTCTGCTTTTGAGAAAAGATCACTCTTCTACTCTACTGTGTTTCATTTGGGGTCCAAACAGTGAGCTTGCTCAGAACAAAAGAACTGTGCTTCCTACACACGGGACATATCCAGTTCAATTCTACTTAGGAAACTGACAAGAACAGTAGATCCTCTTCAGTCCAATACACTGTACATGCAGGGGAAAGATGCTAGTGCTATTTGCAATGTGTATTACAATGGGACCGCAATAGTGACTCTTCTTACCAGAAAACATCTCTTGCTCATAGGACCACAAACTGCATGTGATTCAACTCCATTTAGGACTGCGAAACAAACGCTAGCTCGCCTTACAAGAAACACACTCTGCTTTTGAGAAAAGAGCACTCTTCTACTCTACTGTGTTTCCTTTGGGGTCCAAACAGTGAGCTTGCTCAGAACAAAAGAACTGTGCTTCTTACACACACGGGCTATATCTAGTTCAACTCTGCTTAGGAAACTGACAAGAACAGTAGCTCCTCTTCAGTCCATTACAAGGTACTTGATGGGAACAGACGCCAGTGCTATTTGCCCTGTGTATGACAATGGGAGTTCAATAGTTACTCTTCTTACCAGAAAAAAAACTCTTGATCGTAGGACCAGAAACTGCATGTGATTCAACTCCATTTAGGACTGCGCAACAAACGCTAGCTTGCCTTACAAGAAAAACACTCTGCTTTGAGAAAAGGGCACTCTTCTACTCTAATGTGTTTCCTATGTGTTCAATCAGTGAGCTTACAGTACAAAAGAACTGTGCTTCCTACACACACGGGCCATATCTAGTTCAACTCTGCTTAGGAAACTGACAAGAACAGTAGCTCCTCTTCAGTCCAATACACTGTACTTGAGGGGAACAGACGCGAGTCCTCTTTGCACTGTGTTTGGCAATGGGAGCGCAATAGTGATTTTCCTTACCAGAAAACAACTCTTGCTCGTAGGATCAAAAACTGCACGTGATTCAACTCCATTTAGGACTGGGAAACAAATGCTAGCTCCCTTTACAAGAAACACACTCTGCTTTGGGAAAAGATCACTCTTCTTTACTGTGTTTCTATAGGGCCAGAACAGTGAGCTTACTCAGAACAAAAGAACTGTGCTTCCTACACACACGGCCACATCTAGTTCAATGTTGCTTAGGAAACTAACAAGAACAGTAGATCCTCTTCAGTCCCATACACTGTACTTGCTGGGAACAGACGCGAGTGCTATTTGCACTGTATATGGCAATGGGAGCGAAATAGTGACTCTTCTTACCAAAAACAACTCTTGCTCGTAGGACCAGAAACTGCATGTGATTCAACTCCTTTTAGGACGGGAAACAAACGCTAGCTCACCTTACAAGAAACACTCTCTGCTTTTGAGAAAAGAGCACTCTTCTAATCTACTGTATTTCCTATAGGACCAGAATAGTGAGCTTGCTCAGAACAAAAGAACTGTGCTTCCTACAAACACGGGCTATATCTAGTTCAACTCTCCTTAAGAAACTGACAAGAAGAGTAGCTCCTCTTCAGTCCAATACACTGTACTTGATGGGAACAGACGCCAGTGCTATTTGCCCGTTGTATGACAATGGGAGATCAATAGTGACTCTTCTTACCAGAAAAAAACTCTTGCTCGTAGGACCAGAAACTGCATGTGATTCAACTCCATTTAGGACTGCGCAACAAACGCTAGCTTGCCTTACAAGAAAAACACTCTGCTTTTGAGAAAAGGGCACTCTTGTACTCTATTGTGTTTCCTATGGGTTTGATCAGTGAGCTTAGAGTACAAAAGAACTGTGCTTCCTACACACACGGGCCATATCTAGTTCAACTCTGCTTAGGAAACTGATAAGAACAGTAGCTCCTCTTCAGTCCAATACACTGTACTTGATGGGAACAGACGCGAGTCCTCTTTGCACTGTGTGTGGCAATGGGAGCGCAATAGTGATTTTCCTTACCAGAAAAAAACTCTTGCTCATAGGATCAAAAACTGCATGTGTTTCAACTCCATTTAGGACTGGGAAACAAACGCTAGCTCCCCTTACAAGAAACACACTCTGCTTTTGAGAAAAGATCACTCTTCTACTCTACTGTGTTTCCTATAGGGCCAGAACAGTGAGCTTACTCAGAACAAAAGAACTGTGCTTCCTACACACACGGCCATATCTAGTTCAATTTTGCTTAGGAAACTAACAAGAACAGTAGATCCTCTTCAGTCCCAT
>NW_026736281.1:0-76510 GCF_949786415.1 Peromyscus eremicus | reverse complement strand
TGTTTGTTTCCCAGTCCTATATGGAGTTGAATCACATGCAGTTTCTTGTCCTACGAGCAAGAGTTGTTTTCTGGTAAGAAGAGTCACTATTGCGCTCCCATTGCCATACACAGTGCAAATAGCACTTGCGTCTGTTCCCAGTAAATACAGTGTATTGGACTGAAGAGAAGCTACTGTTCTCGTCAGTTTCCTAAGTGGAGTTGAACTAGATATGGCCCGTATGTGGGAAGCACTGTTCTTTTGTTCTGAGCAAGCTCACTGTTCTGGCCCTATAGGAAACACAGTGGATGAGAAGAGTGCTCTTTTCTCAAAAGCAGAGTGTGTTTATTGTACGGCGAGCTAATATTTGTTTCCCAGTCAGAAATGGAATTGAATCACATGCAGTTTCTTGTCCTACGAGCAGGAGTTGTTTTCTGGTAAGAAGAGTCACTATTGTGCTCCCATTGCCATACACAGTGCAAATAGCACTGGCATCTCTTCCCAGCAAGTACAGTGTATTGGACTGAAGAGAAGCTACTGTTCTCGTCAGTTTCCTAAGTTAAGTTGAACTAGATATGGCCCGTATGACAGAAGCACAGTTCTTTTGTTCTGAGCAAGCTCACTGTTTTGGCCCTTTAGGAAACACAGCAGATTAGAAGAGTGCTCTTTTCTCAAAAGCAGAGTGTGTTTCTTGAAAGGCGAGCTACTATTTGTTTCCCAGTCAGAAATGGAGTTGAATCACATGCAGTTTCTGGTCCTACGAGTAAGAGTTGTTTTCTCGTAAGAAGAGTCACTATTGTGCTCCATTTGCCATACACAGTGCAAATAGCACTCGGGTCTGTTCCCAGCAAGTACAGTGATTAGGACTGAAGAGAAGCTACTGTTCTCGTCAGTTTCCTAAGTGGAGTTGAACTAGATATGGCCTGTACGTCGGAAGCACAGTTCTTTTGTTCTGAGCAAGCTCACTGTTCTGGCCCTATAGGAAACACAGTAGATTGGAAGTGTGCTCTTTTCTGAAAATCAGAGTGTGTTTCTTGTAAGGCGAACTAGTGTTTGTTTCCCAGTCCAAAATGGAGTTGAATCACATGCAGTTTCTTGTCCTAGGAGCAAGAGTTGTTTTCTGGTAAGAAGAGTCACTATTGTGCTCTGATTGCCATATACAGTGCAAATAGCACTCGCGTCAGTTCCCAGCAAGTACAGTGTATTGGACTGAAGTGAAGCTACTGTTCTCGTCAGTTTCCTAAGTGGAGTTGAACTAGATATGGACCGTGTGTAGGAAGCACAGTTCTTTTGTTCTGAGCAAGCTCACTGTTGTGGCCCTATAGGAAACACAGTAGATTAGAAGAGTGCTCTTTTCTCAAAAGCAGAGTGTGTTTCTTGTAAGGCGAGCTAGTGTTTGTTTCCCAATCAGAAAAGGATTTGAATCACATGCAGTTTCTGGTCCTGTGAGCAAGAGTTGTTTTGTGGTAAAAAGAGTCACTTTTTTGCTCCATTCGCCATACACAGTGCAAAGAGCACTCGGGTCTGTTTCCAGCAAGTACAGTGTATTAGACTGAAGAGAAGCTACTGTTCTTGTCAGTTTCCTAAGCAGAGTTGAACTAGATATGGCCCGTGTTTCGGAAGCACAGTGCTTTAGTTCTGAGCAAGCTCACTGTTCTGGCCCTATAGGAATCACAGTAGATTAGAAGAGTACTCTTTTCTCAAAAGCAGAGTGTGTTTCTTGTAAGGCGAGCTAGTATTTGTTTCCCAGTCAGAAATGGAGTTGAATAACATGCAGTTTCTTGTCCTATGAGCAAGAGTTGTTTCTGGTAAGAAGAGTCACTCTTGTGCTCCCATTGCCATACACAGTGCAAAGAGCAACCGCGTCTGTTTTCAGCAAGTACAGTGTATTGGACTGAAGAGAAGCTACTGTTTTTGTCAGTTTCCTAAGTGGAGTTGAACTAGATATGGCCCGTTTGTGAAGGAAGCACAGTTCCTTTGTTCTGAGCAAGCTCACTGTTCTGGCCCTATAGGAAACACAGTAGAGAAGATGAGTGCTCTTTTCTGAAAAGCAAAGTGTGTTTCTTGTAAGGCGAGCTAGTGTTTGTTTCCCAATCAGAAAAGGATTTGAATCACATGAAGTTTCTCTTCCTATGAGCAAGAGTTGTTTTGTGGTAAAAATAGTCACTTTTGTGCTCCATTCGTCATGCACAGTGCAAAGAGCACTCGTGTCTGTTCCCAGCTAGTACAGTGTATTGTACTGAAGAGAAGCTACTGTTCTCATCAGTTTCCTAAGTGGAGTTGAACTAGATATGGCCCGTATGTCGGAAGCACAGTTCTTTTGTTCTGAGCAAGCTCATTGTTCTGGCCCTATAGGAAACACAGTAGATTAGAAGAGTGCTCTTTTCTCAAAAGCAGAGTGTGTTTCTTGTAAGGCGAGCTAGTATTTGTTTCCCAGTCAGAAATGGAGTTGAATCACATGCAGTATTTGGTCCTACGAGCAAGAGTTGTTTTCTGGTAAGAAGAGTCACTATTGCGCTCCATTTGCCATACACAGTGCTAATAGCACTCCCGTCTGTTCCCAGCAAGTACAGTGTATTGGACTGAAGAGAAGCTCCTGTTCTCATCAGTTTCTTAAGTGGAGTTGAACTAGATATGGCGTGTACATCGGAAGCACAGTTCTTTTGTTCTGAGCAAGCTCACTGTTCTGGCCCTATAGTGAACACAGTAGATTAGAAGAGTGCTCTTTTCTCAAAAGCAGATTGTGTTTCTTGTAAGGCAAGCTACTATTTGTTTCCCAGTCAGAAATGGAGTTGAATCACATGCAGTTTCTGGTCCTACGAGCAAGAGTTGTTTTCTGGTAAGAAGAGTCATTATTGCGCTCCATTTGCCATACACAATGCAAATAGCACTCGTTTCTGTTCCCAGGAAGTACAGTGTATTGGACTGAAGAGAAGCTACTGTTCTCGTCAGTTTCCTAAGTGGAGTTGAACTAGATATGGCCCGTGTGTCGCAAGCACAGTGCTTTTGTTCTGAGCAAGCTCACTGTTCTGGTCCTATAGGAAACACAGGAGAGTAGAAGAGGGCTCTTTTCTCAAAAGCAGAGTGTGTTTCTTGTAAGGCGAGCTAGTATTTGTTTCCCAGTCAGAAATGGAGTTGAATCACTAGCAGTTTCTGGTCCTACGAGCAAGAGTTGTTTTCTGGTAAGAAGAGTCACTATTGCGCTCCTTTTGCCATACACAGTGTAAATAGCACTTGCGTCTGTTCCCAGCAAGTACAGTGTATTGGACTGAAGAGAAGCTCCTGTTCTAGTCAGTTCCTAAGTGGAGTTGAACTAGATATGGCCCGTATGTTGGAAGCAGAGTTCTTTTGTTCTGAGCAAGCTCACTGTTCTTTCCCTATAAGAAACACAGTAGATTAGAAGAGTGCTCTTTTCTCAAAAGCAGAGTGTGTTTCTTGTAAGGCGAGCAAGTGTTTGTTTTCCAATCAGAAAAGGATTATAATCACATGCAGTTTCTGGTCCTATGAGCAAGAGTTGTTTTGTAGTAAAAAGAGTCACTTTAGTGCTTCATTCCCCATACACAGTGCAAAGAGTTCTCGAGTCTGTTCCCAGCAAGTACAGTGTATTGGACTGAGGAGAAGCTACTGTTCTTGTCAGTTTCCTAAGCAGAGTTGAACTAGATATGGCCCGTGTGTCGGAAGCACAGTGATTTTGTTCTTAGCAAGCTCACTGTTCTGGCACTATAGGAAACACAGTAGATTAAAAGAGTGCTCTATTCTCAAAAGCAGAGTGTGTTTCTTGTAAGGCGAGCTACTATTTGTTTCCCAGTCCTGAATGGAGTTGAATCACATGCAGTTTCTGTTCCTACGAGCAAGAGTTGTTTTCCGGTAAGAAGAGTCATTATTGTGCTCCATTTGCCATACACAGTGCAAATAGCACTCGTGTCTGTTCCCAGCAATTACCGTGTATTGCACTGAAGAGAAGCTACTGTTCTCGTCAGTTTCCTAAGTTGAGTTGAATTAGATATGGCCCGTATGTTGGAAGCACAGTTCTTTTGTTCTGAGCAAGCACACTGTTCTGGCCATATAGGAAACACAGGAGAGTAGAAGAGTGCTCTTTTCTCAAAAGCAGAGTGTGTTTCTCGTAAGGCGATCTAGCGTTTGTTTCCCAGTCCTAAATGGAGTTGAATCACATGCAGTTTCTTGTCCTACGAGCAAGAGTTGTTTTCTGGTAAGAAGAGTCACTATTGCGCTCCATTTGCCATATACAGTGCAAATAGCACTCGCGTCTGTTCCCAGCAAGTAGTGTGTATTGGACTGAAGAGAAGCTCCTGTTCTCATCAGTTTCCTAAGTGGAGTTGAACTAGATATGGCCCATACGTCGGAAGCACAGTTCTTTTGTTCTGAGAAAGCTCACTGTTCTGGCCCTATAGGAAACACAGTAGATTAGAAGAGTGCTCTTTTCTCAAATGCAGAGTGTGTTTCTTGTAAGGCGAGCTACTATTTGTTTCCCAGTCAGCAATGGAGTTGAATCACATGCACTTTCTGGTCCTACGAGCCAGAGTTGTATTCTGTTAAGAAGAGTCACTATTGCACTCCATTTGCCATACACAGTGCAAATATCACTAGCGTCTGTTCCCAGCAAGTACAGTGTATTGGACTGAAGAGAAGCTACTGTTCTCGTCAGTTTCCTAAGTGGAGTTGAACTAGATATGGCCCGTACTTCGGAAGCACAATTCTTTTGTTCTGAGCAAGCTCACTGTTCTGGCCCTATAGGAAACACAGTAGATTAGAAGAGTGCTCTTTTCTCAAAAGCAGAGTGTGGTTCTTGTAAGGCGAGCTCGCCTTTGTTTCCCAGTCAGAAATGGAGTTGAATCACATGCAGTTTCTGGTCCTACGAGCAAGAGTTGTTTTCTGGTAAGAAGAGTCACTATTGTGCTCCATTTGCCATACACAGTGCAAATAGCACTCATGTCAGTTCCCAGCAAGTACAGTGTATTGGACTGAAGAGAAGCTCCTGTTCTCGTCAGTTTCCTAAGTGTAGTTGAACTAGATATGGCCCTTATGTCGGAAGCACAGTTCTTTTGTTCTGGCAAGCTCACTGTTCTGGCCCTATAGAAAACACAGTAGATTAGAAGAGTGCTCTTTTCTCAAAAGCAGAGTGTGTTTCTTGTAAGGCGAGCTAGTGTTTGTTTCTCAATCAGATACGGATTTGAATCACATGCAGTTTCTGGTCCTATGAGCAAGAGTTGTTTTGTGGTAAAAAAGAGTCACTTTGGTGCTCCATTTGCCATACACAGTGCAAATAGCACTCGGGTCTGTTCCCAGCAAGTACAGTGTATTGGACTGAAGAGAAGCTACTGTTCTCGTCAGTTTCCTAAGCAGAGTTGAACTAGATATGGCCCGTGTGTCGGAAGCACAGTGCTTTAGTTCTGAGCAAGCTCACTCTTCTGGCCCTATAGGAAACACAGTAGATTAGGAGAGTGCTCTTTTCTCAAAAGCAGAGTGTGTTTCTTGTAAGGCGAGCTAGTATTTGTTTCCCAGTCAGAAATGGAGTTGAATCACATGCAGTTTCTGGTCCTACGAGCAAGAGTTGTTTCTGGTAAGAAAAGTCACTATTGCGCTCCCATTGCCATACACAGTGCAAATAGCACTTGCATCTGTTCCCAGCAAGTACAGCGTATTGGACTGAAGATAAGCTACTGTTCTCGTCAGTTTCCTAAGTGGAGTTGAGCTAGATATGGCCCATACGTGGGAAGCACAGTTCTTTTGTTCTGAGCAAGCTCACTGTTCTGGCCCTATAAGAAACACAGTAGATTAGAAGAGTGCTCTTTTCTCAAAAGCAGAGTGTGTTTCTTGTAAGGCGAGCTAGTATTTGTTTCCCAGTCCTAAATGGAGTTGAATCACATGCAGTTTTTTGTCCTATGTTCAAGATTTGTTTCTGGTAAGAAGAGTCACTATTGCGTTCCCATTGCCAAACACAGTGCAAATAGCTCTCGCGTCTGTTCCCAGCAAGTAGAGTGTATTGGACTGAAGAGAAGCTACTGTTCTCGTCAGTTTCCTAAGTGGAGTTGAACTAGATATGGCCCGTATGTGTAGGAAGTACAGTTCTTTTGTTCTGAGCAAGCTCACTGTTCTGGCCCTATAGGAAACACAGTAGAGAAGATGAGTGCTGTTTTCTCAAAAACAGAGTGTGTTTCTTGTAAGGCGAGCTCATGTTTGATTCCTAATCAGAAAAGGATTTGAATCACATGCAGTTTCTGTTTCTATGAGCAAGAGTTGTTTTGTGGTAAAAAGAGTCACTTTTGTGCTCCATTCGCCATACACAGTGCAAATAGCACTTGCTTCTGTTCCCAGCAAGTACAGTGTATTGGACTGAAGAGAAGCTACTGTTCTTGTCAGATTCCTAAGCAGAGTTGAACAAGGTATGGCCCGTGTGTCGGAAGCACAGTGCTATTGTTCTGAGCAAGCTCACTCTTCTGGCCCTATAGGAAACACAGGAGAGTAAAAGAGTGCTCTTTTCTCAAAAGCAGAGTGTGCTTCTTGTAAGGCGAGCTACTATTTGTTTCCCAGTCCTAAATGGAGTTGAATCACATGCAGTTTCTGGTCCTACGAGCAAGAGTTGTTTTCTGGTAAGAAGAGTCACTATTGTGCTCCATTTGCCATACACAGTGCAAATAGCACTCGCGTCTGTTCCCAGCAAGTACAGTGTATTGGACTGAAGAGAAGCTACTGTTCTCGTCAGTTTCCTAAGTGGAGTTGAACTAGATATGGCCCTTACGTCGGAAGCACAGTTCTTTTGTTCTGAGCAAGCTCACTGTTCTGGCCATATAGGAAACACAAGAGCGTAGAAGAGTGCTCTTTTCTCAAAAGCAGAGTGTGTTTCTTGTAAGGCGAGCTAGTGTTTGTTTCCCAGTCCAAAATGGAGTTGAATCACATGCAGTTTCTTGTCCTACGAGCAAGAGTTGTTTTCTGGTAAGAAGAGTCACTATTGTGCTCCCATTGCCATACACAGTGCAAATAGCACTGGCATCAGTTCCCAGCAAGTACAGTGTATTGGACTGAAGAGAAGCTACTGTTCTCGTCAGTTTCCTAAGTGGAGTTGAACTAGATATGGCCCGTGTGTCGGAAGCACAGTTCTTTTGTTCTGAGCAAGCTCACTGTTCTGGCCCTATAGGAAACACAGGAGAGTAGAAGAGTGCTCTTTTCTCAAAAGCAGAGTGTGTTTCTTGTAAGGTGAGCTAGTATTTGTTTCCCAGTCAGAAATGGAGTTGAATCACATGTAGTTTCTTGTCCTACGAGCAAGAGATGTTTTCTGCTAAGAAGAGTCACTATTGCGATTCCATTGCCATACACAGTGCAAAGAGCATGCTTGTCTTATCCCTGCAAGTACAGTGTATTGGACTGAAGAGAAGCTACTGTTCTCGTCAGTTTCTCAGTGGAGTTGAACTAGATATGTCCCCTACGTCAGAAGCACAGTTCTTTTGTTCTGAGCAAGCTCACTGTTCTGGCTCTTTAGGAAACACAGGAGAGTAGAAGAGTGCTCTTTTCTCAAAAGCAGAGTGTGTTTCTTGTAAGGCGAGCTAGCATTTGTTTCCCAGTCCTAAACCGAGTTGAAGCACATGCAGTTTCAGTTCCTACGAGCAAGAGTTGTTTTCTGCTAAGAAGAGTATTGTGCTCCCTTTTCCATATACAGTGCAAATAGCACTCGCGTCTGTTCCCAGCAAGTACAGTGTATTGGACTGAAGAGAAGCTACTGTTCTCGTCAGTTTCCTAAGCAGAGTTGAACTAGATATGGCCCGTGTTTCTTTTGTTCTGAGCAAGCTCACTGTTCTGGCCCTATAGGAAACACAGTAGATTAGAAGAGTGCTCTTTTCTCAAAAGCAGAGTGTGTTTCTTGTAAGGTGAGCAAGTATTTGTTTCCCAGTCAGAAATGGAGTTGAATCACATGCAGTTTCTTGTCCTACGAGCAAGAGTTGTTTTCTGCTAAGAAGAGTCATTATTGCGCTTCCATTGCCATACACAGTGCAAAGAGCACTCTTGTTTTATCCCTGCAAGTACAGTGTTTTGGACTGAAGAGAAGCTACTGTTCTTGTCAGTTTCCTAAGCAGAGTTGAACTAGATATGGCCCGTGTGTGTAGGAAGGACAGTTCTTTTGTTCTGACCAAGCTCATTGTTCTGGCCCTATAGGAAACACAGTAGATTAGAAGAGTGCTCTTTTCTCAAAAGCAGAGTGTGTTTCCTGTAAGGCAAGCTAGTATTTGTTTCCCAGTCAGAAATGGAGTTGAATCACATGCAGTTTCTTGTCCTATGAGCAAGAGTTGTTTTCCGGTAAGAAGAGTCACTATTGCGCTCCCATTGCCAAAAACAGTACAAATAGCACTCGCGTCTGTTCCCAGCAAGTACAGTGTATTGGACTGAAGAGAAGCTCCTGTTCTAGTCAGTTCCTAAGTGGAGTTGAACTAGATATGGCCCGTACGTCGGAAGCACAGTTCTTTTGTTCTGAGCAAGCTCACTGTTCTGGCCCTGTAAGAAACACAGTAGATTAGAAGAGTGCTCTTTTCTCAAAAGCAGAGTGTGTTTCTTGTAAGGCGAGCTAGTGTTTGTTTCCCAATCAGAAAAGGATTATAATCACATGCAGTTTCTGGTCCTATGAGCAAGAGTTGTTTGGTAGTAAAAAGAGTCACTTTAGTGCTTCATTCCCCATACACAGTGCAAAGAGTACTCGAGTCTGTTCCCAGCAAGTACAGTGTACTGGACTGAAGAGAAGCTACTGTTCTCGTCAGTTTCCTAAGCAGAGTTGAACTAGATATGGCCCGTGTTTCTTTTGTTCTGAGCAAGCTCACTGTTCTGGCCCTATAGGAAACACAGTAGATTAGAAGAGTGCTCTTTTCTCAAAAGAAGAGTGTGTTTCTTGTAAGGTGAGCAAGTATTTGTTTCCCAGTCAGAAATGGAGTTGAATCACATGCAGTTTCTTGTCCTACAAGCAAGAGATGTTTTCTGCTAAGAAGAGTCATTATTGCGCTTCCATTGCCACACACAGTGCAAATAGCTCTCGCGTCTGTTCCCAGCAAGTACAGTGTATTGGACTGAAGAGAAGCTACTGTTCTCGTCAGTTTCCTAAGTGGAGTTGAACTAGATATGGCCCGTGTGTGAAGGAAGCACAGTTCTTTTGTTCTGAGCAAGCTCACTGTCCTGGCCCTATAGGAAACACAGTAGAGAAGATGAGTTCTCTTTTCTGAATAGCAGAGTGTGTTTCTTGTAAGGCGAGCTAGTGTTTGTTTCCCAATCAGAAAAGGATTTGAATCACATGCAGTTTCTCTTCCTATGAGCAAGAGTTGTTTTGTGGTAAAAAAGAGTCACTTTGGTGCTCCATTTGCCATACACATGCAAATAGCACTTGGGTCTGTTCCCAGCAAGTACAGTGTATTGGACTGAAGAGAAGCTACTGTTCTCGTCAGTTTCCTAAGCAGAGTTGAACTAGATATGGCCCGTGTGTCGGAAGCACAGTGCTTTAGTTCTGAGCAAGCTCACTCTTCTGGCCCTATAGGAAACACAGTAGATTAGAAGAGTGCTCTTTTCTCAAAAGCAGAGTATGGTTCTTGTAAGGCGAGCTAGTATTTTTTTCCCAGTCAGAAATGGAGTTGAATCACATGCAGTTTCTGGTCCTACGAGCAAGAGTTGTTTCTGGTAAGAAAAGTCACTATTGCGCTCCCATTGCCATACACAGTGCAAATAGCACTTGCGTCTGTTCCCAGCAAGTACAGCGTATTGGACTGAAGAGAAGCTACTGTCCTCGTCAGTTTCCTAAGTGGAGTTGAGCTAGATATGGCCCGTGTGTGTAGGAAGCAAAGTTCTTTTGTTCTGAGGAAGCTCACTCTTCTGGCCCTATAGGAAACACAGTAGATTAGAAGAGTGCTCTTTTCTCAAAAGCAGAGTGTGTTTCTTGTAAGGCGAGCTAGCCTTTGTTTCCCAGTCAGAAATGGAGTTGAATCACATGCAGTTTCTGGTCCTACGAGCAAGAGTTGTTTTCTGGTAAGAAGAGTCACTATTGTGCTCCATTTGCCATACACAGTGCAAATAGCACTCACGTCAGTTCCCAGTTAGTACAGTGTATTGGACTGAAGAGAAGCTACTGTTCTCATCAGTTTCCTAAGTGAAGTTGAACTAGATATGGCCCTTATGTCGGAAGGACAGTTCTTTTGTTCTGAGCACGCTCACTGTTCTGGCCCTATAGGAAACACAGGAGAGTAGAAGAGTGCTCTTTTCTCAAAAGCAGAGTGTGTTTCTTGTAAGGCGAGCTAGTATTTGTTTCCCAGTCAGAAATGGAGTTGAATCACATGCAGTTTCTGGTCCTACGAGCAAGAGTTGTTTCTGGTAAGAAAAGTCACTATTGCGCTCCCATTGCCATACACAGTGCAAATAGCACTTGCATCTGTTCCCAGCAAGTACAGCGTATTGGATTGAAGATAAGCTACTGTTCTCGTCAGTTTCCTAAGTGGAGTTGAGCTAGATATGGCCCATACGTGGGAAGCACAGTTCTTTTGTTCTGAGCAAGCTCACTGTTCTGGCCCTATATTAAAAAAAGTAGATTAGAAGAGTGCTCTTTTCTCAAAAGCAGAGTGTGTTTCTTGTAAGGCGAGCTAGTATTTGTTTCCCAGTCCTAAATGGAGTTGAATCACAAGCAGTTTCTGGTCCTATGAGCAAGACTTGTTTTCTGGTAAGAAGAGTCACTATTGCGCTCCATTTGCCATACACAGTGCAAATAGCACTCGCATCTGTTCCCAACAAGTACAGTGTATTGGACTGAAGAGAAGCTACTGTTCTTGTCAGTTTCCTAAGCAGAGTTGAACTAGATATGGCCCGTGTGTGTAGGAAGCAAAGTTCTTTGTTCTGAGCAAGATCACTCTTCTAGCCCTATAGGAAACACAGGAGAGTAGAAGAGTGCTCTTTTCTCAAAAGCAGAGTGTGTTTCTTGTAAGGCGAGCTAGTGTTTGTTTCCCAGTCCAAAATGGAGTTGAATCACATGCAGTTTCTTGTCCTACGAGCAAGAGTTGTTTTCTGGTAAGAAGAGTCACTATTGCGCTCCCATTGCCATACACAGTGCAAATAGCACTGGTGTCTGTTCCCAGCAAGTACAGTGTATTGGACTGAAGAGAAGCTACTGTTCTCTTCAGTTTCCTAAGTGGAGTTGAACTAGATATGGCCCGTAAGTCTGAAGCACAGTTCTTTGGTTCTGAGCAAGCTCACTGTTCTGGCGCTATAGGAAACACAGGAGAGTAGAAGAGTGCTCTTTTCTCAAAAGCAGAGTGTGTTTCTTGAAAGGCGTGCTAGTGTTTGTTTCCCAGTCCTAAATGGAGTTGAATCACATGCAGTTTTTTGTCCTATGTTCAAGATTTGTTTCTGGTAAGAAGAGTCACTATTGCGTTCCCATTGCCACACACAGTGCAAATAGCTCTCGCATCTGTTCCCAGCAAGTACAGTGTATTGGACTGAAGAGAAGCTACTGTTCTCGTCAGTTTCCTAAGTGGAGTTGAACTAGATATGGCCCTTATGTGTAGGAAGTACAGTTCTTTTGTTCTGAGCAAGCTCACTGTTCTGGCCCTATAGGAAACACAGTAGAGAAGATGAGTGCTGTTTTCTCAAAAACAGAGTGTGTTTCTTGTAAGGCGAGCTCATGTTTGATTCCTAATCAGAAAAGGATTTGAATCACATGCAGTTTCTGTTCCTATGAGCAAGAGTTGTTTTGTGGTAAAAAGAGTCACTTTTGTGCTCCATTCGCCATACACAGTGCAAATAGCACTTGCTTCTGTTCCCAGCAAGTACAGTGTATTGGACTGAAGAGAAGCTACTGTTCTTGTCAGATTCCTAAGCAGAGTTGAACAAGGTATGGCCCGTGTGTCGGAAGCACAGTGCTATTTTTCTGAGCAAGCTCACTCTTCTGGCCCTATAGGAAACACAGGAGAGTAAAAGAGTGCTCTTTTCTCAAAAGCAGAGTGTGCTTCTTGTAAGGCGAGCTACTATTTGTTTCCCAGTCCTAAATGGAGTTGAATCACATGCAGTTTCTGGTCCTACGAGCAAGAGTTGTTTTCTGGTAAGAAGAGTCACTATTGTGCTCCATTTGCCATACACAGTGCAAATAGCACTCGCGTCTGTTCCCAGCAAGTACAGTGTATTGGACTGAAGAGAAGCTACTGTTCTCGTCAGTTTCCTAAGTGGAGTTGAACTAGATATGGCCCTTACGTCGGAAGCACAGTTCTTTTGTTCTGAGCAAGCTCACTGTTCTGGCCCTATAGGAAACACAGTAGATTAGAAGAGTGCTCTTTTCTCAAAAGCAGAGTGTGTTTCTTGAAAGAAGAGCTAGTGTTTGTTTCCCAATCAGAAACGGATTTGAATCACATGCAGTTTCTTGTCCTATGAGCAAGAGTTGTTTCTGGTAAGAAGAGTCACTATTGCGCTCCCATTGCCATACACAGTGCAAAGAGCACCGGCGTCTGTTCCCAGCTAGTACAGTGTATTGGATTGAAGAGAAGATACTGTTCTTGTCAGTTTCCTAAGCAGAGTTGAACAAGGTATGGCCCGTGTGTCGGAAGCACAGTTCTTTTGTTCTGAGCAAGCTCACTGTTCTGGCCATATAGGAAACACAAGAGCGTAGAAGAGTGCTCTTTTCTCAAAAGCAGAGTGTGTTTCTTGTAAGGCGAGCTAGTGTTTGTTTCCCAGTCCAAAATGGAGTTGAATCACATGCAGTTTCTTGTCCTACGAGCAAGAGTTGTTTTCTGGTAAGAAGAGTCACTATTGCGCTCCCATTGCCATACACAGTGCAAATAGCACTGGCATCAGTTCCCAGCAAGTACAGTGTATTGGACTGAAGAGAAGCTACTGTTCTCGTCAGTTTCCTAAGTGGAGTTGAACTAGATATGGCCCGTGTGTCGGAAGCACAGTGCTTTTGTTCTGAGCAAGCTCACTGTTCTGGCCCTATAGGAAACACAGGAGAGTAGAAGAGTGCTCTTTTCTCAAAAGCAGAGTGTGTTTCTTGTAAGGCAAGCAACTATTTGTTTCCCAGTCAGAAATGGAGTTGAATCACATGCAGTTTCTGGTCCTACGAGCAAGAGTTGTTTTCTGGTAAGAAGAGTCACTATTGTGCTCCATTTGCCATACACAGTGCAAATAGCACTTGCGTCTGTTCCCAGCAAGTACAGTGTATTGGACTGAAGAGAAGCTCCTGTTCTCGTCAGTTTCCTAAGTGGAGTTGAACTAGATATGGCACGTACATCGGAAGCACAGTTCTTTTGTTCTGAGCAAGCTCACTGTTCTGGCCCTATAGGAAACACAGTAGATTAGAAGAGTGCTCTTTCCTCAAAAGCAGAGTGTGTTTCTTGTAAGGCGAGCTACTATTTGTTTCCCAGTCAGAAATGGAGTTGAATCACATGCAGTTTCTGCTCCTACCAGCAAGAGTTGTTTTCTGGTAAGAAGAGTCACTATTGTGCTCCATTTGCCATACACAGTGCAAATAGCACTCGCGTCTGTTCCCAGGAAGTACAGTGTATTGGACTGAAGAGAAGCTACTGTTCTCGTCAGTTTCCTAAGTGGAGTTGAACTAGATATGGCCCGTGTGTCCGAAGAACAGTGCATTTGTTCTGAGCAAGCTCACTGTTCTGGCCCTATAGGAAACACAGGAGAGTAGAAGAGTGCTCTTTTCTCAAAAGCAGAGTGTGTTTCTTGTAAGGCGAGCTAGTATTTGTTTCCCAGTCCTAAATGGAGTTGAATCACATGCAGTTTCTGGTCCTACGAGCAAGAGTTGTTTTCTGGTAAGAAGAGTCACTATTGCGCTCCATTTGCCATACACAGTGTAAATAGCACTCGCGTCTGTTCCCAGCAAGTACAGTGTATTGGACTGAAGAGAAGCTCCTGTTCTAGTCAGTTCCTAAGTGGAGTTGAACTAGATATGGCCCGTACGTCGGAAGCACAGTTCTTTTGTTCTGAGCAAGCTCACTGTTCTGGCCCTGTAAGAAACACAGTAGATTAGAAGAGTGCTCTTTTCTCAAAAGCAGAGTGTGTTTCTTGTAAGGCGAGCTAGTGTTTGTTTCCCAATCAGAAAAGGATTATAATCACACGCAGTTTCTGGTCCTATGAGCAAGAGTTGTTTTGTAGTAAAAAGAGTCACTTTAGTGCTTCATTCCCCATACACAGTGCAAAGAGTACTCGAGTCTGTTCCCAGCAAGTACAGTGTATTGGACTGAAGAGAAGCTACTGTTCTCGTCAGTTTCCTATGCAGAGTTGAACTAGATATGGCCCGTGTTTCGGAAGCACAGTGCTTTTGTTCTGAGCAAGCTCACTGTTCTGGCCCTATAGGAAACACAGTAGATTAGAGGAGTGCTCTTTTCTCAAAAGCAGAGTGTGTTTCTTGTAAGGTGAGCTAGTATTTGTTTCCCAGTCAGAAATGGAGTGGAATCACATGTAGTTTCTTGTCCTACGAGCAAGAGATGTTTTCTGCTAAGAAGAGTCACTATTGCGATTCCATTGCCATACACAGTGCAAAGAGCATGCTTGTCTTATCCCTGCAAGTACAGTGTATTGGACTGAAGAGAAGCTACTGTTCTCGTCAGTTTCTCAGTGGAGTTGAACTAGATATGTCCCCTACGTCAGAAGCACAGTTCTTTTGTTCTGAGCAAGCTCACTGTTCTGGCTCTTTAGGAAACACAGGAGAGTAGAAGAGTGCTCTTTTCTCAAAAGCAGAGTGTGTTTCTTGTAAGGCGAGCTAGCATTTGTTTCCCAGTCCTACACCGAGTTGAAGCACATGCAGTTTCAGTTCCTACGAGCAAGAGTTGTTTTCTGCTAAGAAGAGTATTGTGCTCCCTTTTCATATACAGTGCAAATAGCACTCGCGTCTGTTCCCAGCAAGTACAGTGTATTGGACTGAAGAGAAGCTACTGTTCTCGTCAGTTTCCTAAGCAGAGTTGAACTAGATATGGCCCGTGTTTCTTTTGTTCTGAGCAAGCTCACTGTTCTGGCCCTATAGGAAACACAGTAGATTAGAAGAGTGCTCTTTTCTCAAAAGCAGAGTGTGTTTCTTGTAAGGTGAGCAAGTATTTGTTTCCCAGTCAGAAATGGAGTTGAATCACATGCAGTTTCTTGTCCTACGAGCAAGAGATGTTTTCTGCTAAGAAGAGTCATTATTGCGCTTCCATTGCCATACACAGTGCAAAGAGCACTCTTGTTTTATCCCTGCAAGTACAGTGTATTGGACTGAAGAGAAGCTACTGTTCTTGTCAGTTTCCTAAGCAGAGTAGAACTAGATATGGCCCGTGTGTGTAGGAAGGACAGTTCTTTTGTTCTGACCAAGCTCATTGTTCTGGCCCTATAGGAAACACAGTAGATTAGAAGAGTGCTCTTTTCTCAAAAGCAGAGTGTGTTTCCTGTAAGGCGAGCTACTATTTGTTTCCCAGTCAGAAATGGAGTTGAATCACATGCAGTTTCTTGTCCTATGAGCAAGAGTTGTTTTCCGGTAAGAAGAGTCACTATTGTGCTCCCATTGCCAAAAACAGTACAAATAGCACTCGCGTCTGTTCCCAGCAAGTACAGTGTATTGGACTGAAGAGAAGCTTCTGTTCTCGTCAGTTTCCTAAGCAGAGTTGAACTAGATATGGCCCGTGTGTGTAGGAAGCACAGTTCTTTTGTTCTGAGCAAGCTCACTGTTCTGGCCCTATGGGAAACACAGTAGATTAGAATACTGCTCTTTTCTGAAAAGCAGAGTGTGTTTCTTGTAAGGCGAGCTAGTGTTTGTTTCCCAGTCCGAAATGGAGTTGAATCACATGCAGTTTCTTGTCCTACGAGCAAGAGTTGTTTTCTGGTAAGAAGAGTCACTATTGTGCTCCCATTGCCATACACAGTGCAAATAGCACTCGCATCAGTTCCTAGCAAGTACAGTGTATTGGACTGAAGAGAAGCTACTGTTCTCGTCAGTTTCCTAAGTGGAGTTGAACTAGATATGGCCCGTGTGTCGGAAGCACAGTTCTTTTGTTCTGAGCAAGCTCACTGTTCTGGCCCTATACGAAACACAGGAGAGTAGAAGAGTGCTCTTTTATCAAAAGCAGAGTGTGTTTCTTGTAAGGCGAGCAACTATTTGTTTCCCAGTCCGAAATGGAGTTGAATCACATGCAGTTTCTGGTCCTACGAGCAAGAGTTGTTTTCTGGTAAGAAGAGTCACTATTGTGCTCCATTTGCCATACACAGTGCAAATAGCACTCGCGTCTGTTCCCAGCAAGTACAGTGTATTGGACTGAAGAGAAGCTACTGTTCTCGTCAGTTTCCTAAGTGGAGTTGAACTAGATATGGCCCTTACGTCGGAAGCACAGTTCTTTTGTTCTGAGCAAGCTCACTGTTCTGGCCCTATAGGAAACACAGTAGATTAGAAGAGTGCTCTTTTCTCAAAAGCAGAGTGTGTTTCTTGAAAGAAGAGCTAGTGTTTGTTTCCCAATCAGAAACGGATTTGAATCACATGCAGTTTCTTGTCCTATGAGCAAGAGTTGTTTCTGGTAAGAAGAGTCACTATTGCGCTCCCATTGCCATACACAGTGCAAAGAGCACCGGCGTCTGTTCCCAGCTAGTACAGTGTATTGGATTGAAGAGAAGATACTGTTCTTGTCAGTTTCCTAAGCAGAGTTGAACAAGGTATGGCCCGTGTGTCGGAAGCACAGTTCTTTTGTTCTGAGCAAGCTCACTGTTCTGGCCATATAGGAAACACAAGAGCGTAGAAGAGTGCTCTTTTCTCAAAAGCAGAGTGTGTTTCTTGTAAGGCGAGCTAGTGTTTGTTTCCCAGTCCAAAATGGAGTTGAATCACATGCAGTTTCTTGTCCTACGAGCAAGAGTTGTTTTCTGGTAAGAAGAGTCACTATTGCGCTCCCATTGCCATACACAGTGCAAATAGCACTGGCATCAGTTCCCAGCAAGTACAGTGTATTGGACTGAAGAGAAGCTACTGTTCTCGTCAGTTTCCTAAGTGGAGTTGAACTAGATATGGCCCGTGTGTCGGAAGCACAGTGCTTTTGTTCTGAGCAAGCTCACTGTTCTGGCCCTATAGGAAACACAGGAGAGTAGAAGAGTGCTCTTTTCTCAAAAGCAGAGTGTGTTTCTTGTAAGGCAAGCAACTATTTGTTTCCCAGTCAGAAATGGAGTTGAATCACATGCAGTTTCTGGTCCTACGAGCAAGAGTTGTTTTCTGGTAAGAAGAGTCACTATTGTGCTCCATTTGCCATACACAGTGCAAATAGCACTTGCGTCTGTTCCCAGCAAGTACAGTGTATTGGACTGAAGAGAAGCTCCTGTTCTCGTCAGTTTCCTAAGTGGAGTTGAACTAGATATGGCACGTACATCGGAAGCACAGTTCTTTTGTTCTGAGCAAGCTCACTGTTCTGGCCCTATAGGAAACACAGTAGATTAGAAGAGTGCTCTTTCCTCAAAAGCAGAGTGTGTTTCTTGTAAGGCGAGCTACTATTTGTTTCCCAGTCAGAAATGGAGTTGAATCACATGCAGTTTCTGCTCCTACCAGCAAGAGTTGTTTTCTGGTAAGAAGAGTCACTATTGTGCTCCATTTGCCATACACAGTGCAAATAGCACTCGCGTCTGTTCCCAGGAAGTACAGTGTATTGGACTGAAGAGAAGCTACTGTTCTCGTCAGTTTCCTAAGTGGAGTTGAACTAGATATGGCCCGTGTGTCCGAAGAACAGTGCATTTGTTCTGAGCAAGCTCACTGTTCTGGCCCTATAGGAAACACAGGAGAGTAGAAGAGTGCTCTTTTCTCAAAAGCAGAGTGTGTTTCTTGTAAGGCGAGCTAGTATTTGTTTCCCAGTCCTAAATGGAGTTGAATCACATGCAGTTTCTGGTCCTACGAGCAAGAGTTGTTTTCTGGTAAGAAGAGTCACTATTGCGCTCCATTTGCCATACACAGTGTAAATAGCACTCGCGTCTGTTCCCAGCAAGTACAGTGTATTGGACTGAAGAGAAGCTCCTGTTCTAGTCAGTTCCTAAGTGGAGTTGAACTAGATATGGCCCGTACGTCGGAAGCACAGTTCTTTTGTTCTGAGCAAGCTCACTGTTCTGGCCCTGTAAGAAACACAGTAGATTAGAAGAGTGCTCTTTTCTCAAAAGCAGAGTGTGTTTCTTGTAAGGCGAGCTAGTGTTTGTTTCCCAATCAGAAAAGGATTATAATCACACGCAGTTTCTGGTCCTATGAGCAAGAGTTGTTTTGTAGTAAAAAGAGTCACTTTAGTGCTTCATTCCCCATACACAGTGCAAAGAGTACTCGAGTCTGTTCCCAGCAAGTACAGTGTATTGGACTGAAGAGAAGCTACTGTTCTCGTCAGTTTCCTATGCAGAGTTGAACTAGATATGGCCCGTGTTTCGGAAGCACAGTGCTTTTGTTCTGAGCAAGCTCACTGTTCTGGCCCTATAGGAAACACAGTAGATTAGAGGAGTGCTCTTTTCTCAAAAGCAGAGTGTGTTTCTTGTAAGGTGAGCTAGTATTTGTTTCCCAGTCAGAAATGGAGTGGAATCACATGTAGTTTCTTGTCCTACGAGCAAGAGATGTTTTCTGCTAAGAAGAGTCACTATTGCGATTCCATTGCCATACACAGTGCAAAGAGCATGCTTGTCTTATCCCTGCAAGTACAGTGTATTGGACTGAAGAGAAGCTACTGTTCTCGTCAGTTTCTCAGTGGAGTTGAACTAGATATGTCCCCTACGTCAGAAGCACAGTTCTTTTGTTCTGAGCAAGCTCACTGTTCTGGCTCTTTAGGAAACACAGGAGAGTAGAAGAGTGCTCTTTTCTCAAAAGCAGAGTGTGTTTCTTGTAAGGCGAGCTAGCATTTGTTTCCCAGTCCTACACCGAGTTGAAGCACATGCAGTTTCAGTTCCTACGAGCAAGAGTTGTTTTCTGCTAAGAAGAGTATTGTGCTCCCTTTTCATATACAGTGCAAATAGCACTCGCGTCTGTTCCCAGCAAGTACAGTGTATTGGACTGAAGAGAAGCTACTGTTCTCGTCAGTTTCCTAAGCAGAGTTGAACTAGATATGGCCCGTGTTTCTTTTGTTCTGAGCAAGCTCACTGTTCTGGCCCTATAGGAAACACAGTAGATTAGAAGAGTGCTCTTTTCTCAAAAGCAGAGTGTGTTTCTTGTAAGGTGAGCAAGTATTTGTTTCCCAGTCAGAAATGGAGTTGAATCACATGCAGTTTCTTGTCCTACGAGCAAGAGATGTTTTCTGCTAAGAAGAGTCATTATTGCGCTTCCATTGCCATACACAGTGCAAAGAGCACTCTTGTTTTATCCCTGCAAGTACAGTGTATTGGACTGAAGAGAAGCTACTGTTCTTGTCAGTTTCCTAAGCAGAGTAGAACTAGATATGGCCCGTGTGTGTAGGAAGGACAGTTCTTTTGTTCTGACCAAGCTCATTGTTCTGGCCCTATAGGAAACACAGTAGATTAGAAGAGTGCTCTTTTCTCAAAAGCAGAGTGTGTTTCCTGTAAGGCGAGCTACTATTTGTTTCCCAGTCAGAAATGGAGTTGAATCACATGCAGTTTCTTGTCCTATGAGCAAGAGTTGTTTTCCGGTAAGAAGAGTCACTATTGTGCTCCCATTGCCAAAAACAGTACAAATAGCACTCGCGTCTGTTCCCAGCAAGTACAGTGTATTGGACTGAAGAGAAGCTTCTGTTCTCGTCAGTTTCCTAAGCAGAGTTGAACTAGATATGGCCCGTGTGTGTAGGAAGCACAGTTCTTTTGTTCTGAGCAAGCTCACTGTTCTGGCCCTATGGGAAACACAGTAGATTAGAATACTGCTCTTTTCTGAAAAGCAGAGTGTGTTTCTTGTAAGGCGAGCTAGTGTTTGTTTCCCAGTCCGAAATGGAGTTGAATCACATGCAGTTTCTTGTCCTACGAGCAAGAGTTGTTTTCTGGTAAGAAGAGTCACTATTGTGCTCCCATTGCCATACACAGTGCAAATAGCACTCGCATCAGTTCCTAGCAAGTACAGTGTATTGGACTGAAGAGAAGCTACTGTTCTCGTCAGTTTCCTAAGTGGAGTTGAACTAGATATGGCCCGTGTGTCGGAAGCACAGTTCTTTTGTTCTGAGCAAGCTCACTGTTCTGGCCCTATACGAAACACAGGAGAGTAGAAGAGTGCTCTTTTATCAAAAGCAGAGTGTGTTTCTTGTAAGGCGAGCAACTATTTGTTTCCCAGTCCGAAATGGAGTTGAATCACATGCAGTTTCTGGTCCTACGAGCAAGAGTTGTTTTCTGGTAAGAAGAGTCACTATTGTGCTCCATTTGCCATACACAGTGCAAATAGCACTTGCGTCTGTTCCCAGCAAGTACAGTGTATTGGACTGAAGAGAAGTTCCTGTTCTCGTCAGTTTCCTAAGTGGAGTTGAACTAGATATGGCACGTACATTGGAAGCACAGTTCTTTTGTTCTGAGCAAGCTCACTGTTCTGGCCCTATAGGAAACACAGTAGATTAGAAGAGTGCTCTTTTCTCAAAAGCAGAGTGTGTTTCTTGTAAGGCGAGCTAGTATTTGTTTCCCAGTCAGAAATGGAGTTGAATCCCATGCAGTTTCTGCTCCTACGAGCAAGAGTTGTTTTCTGGTAAGAAGAGTCACTATTGTGCTCCATTTGCCATACACAGTGCAAATAGCACTCGCGTCTGTTCCCAGCAAGTACAGTGTATTAGACTGAAGAGAAGCTACTGTTCTCGTCAGTTTCCTAAGTGGAGTTGAACTAGATATGGCCCGTGTGTTGGAAGCACAGTGCATTTGTTCTGAGCAAGCTCACTGTTCTGGCGCTATAGGAAACACAGTAGATTAGAAGAGTGCTCTTTTCTCAAAAGCAGAGTGTGTTTCTTGTAAGGCGAGCTAGTATTTGTTTCCCAATCAGAAAAGGATTATAATCACATGCAGTTTCTGGTCCTATGAGCAAGAGTTGTTTGGTAGTAAAAAGAGTCACTTTAGTGCTTCATTCCCCATACACAGTGCAAAGAGTACTCGAGTCTGTTCCCAGCAAGTACAGTGTACTGGACTGAAGAGAAGCTACTGTTCTCGTCAGTTTCCTAAGCAGAGTTGAACTAGATATGGCCCGTGTTTCTTTTGTTCTGAGCAAGCTCACTGTTCTGGCCCTATAGGAAACACAGTAGATTAGAAGAGTGCTCTTTTCTCAAAAGCAGAGTGTGTTTCTTGTAAGGTGAGCAAGTATTTGTTTCCCAGTCAGAAATGGAGTTGAATCACATGCAGTTTCTTGTCCTACGAGCAAGAGATGTTTTCTGCTAAGAAGAATCATTATTGCACTTCCATTGCCATACACAGTGCAAAGAGCACTCTTGTTTTATCCCTGCAAGTACAGTGTATTGGACCGAAGAGAAGCTACTGTTCTTGTCAGTTTCCTAAGCAGAGTTGAACTAGATATGGCCCGTGTGTGTAGGAAGGACAGTTCTTTTGTTCTGACCAAGCTCATTGTTCTGGCCCTATAGGAAACACAGTAGATTAGAAGAGTGCTCTTTTCTCAAAAGCAGAGTGTGTTTCCTGTAAGGCAAGCTAGTATTTGTTTTCCAGTCAGAAATGGAGTTGAATCACATGCAGTTTTTGTCCTATGAGCAAGAGTTGTTTTCCGGTAAGAAGAGTCACTATTGCGCTCCCATTGCCAAAAACAGTACAAATAGCACTCGCGTCTGTTCCCAGCAAGTACAGTGTATTGGACTGAAGAGAAGCTTCTGTTCTCGTAAATTTCCTAAGCAGAGTTGAACTAGATATGGCCCGTGTGTGTAGGAAGCACAGTTCTTTTGTTCTGAGCAAGGTCACTCTTCTGGCCCTATGGGAAACACAGTAGATTAGAATACTGCTCTTTTCTGAAAAGCAGAGTGTGTTTCTTGTAAGGCGAGCTAGCGTTTGTTTCCCAGTCCTAAATGGAGTTGAAACACATGCAGTTTCTGGTCCTACGAGCAAGAGTTGTTTTCTGCTAAGAAGAGTATTATGATCCCTTTGCCATATACAGTGCAAATAGCACTCACGTCTGTTCCCAGAGCGTAAAGTGTATTGGACTGAAGAGAAGCTACTGTTCTTGTTAGGTTCCTAAGGAGAGTTGAACTAGATATGGCCCGTGTGTGTAGAAAGCACAGTTCTTTTGTTCTGAGCAAGCTCACTGTTCTGGCCCTATAGGAAACACAGTATAGTAGAAGAGGGCTCTTTTCTCAAAAGCAGAGTGTGTTTCTTGTAAGGCAAGCTAGCATTTGTTTCCCAGTCATAAACGGAGTTGAATCACATGCAGTTTCTGGTCCTACGAACAAGAGTTGTTTTCTGCTAAGAAGAGTCACTATTGTGCTCCTATTGCCATACACAGTGCAAATAGCACTGGCTTCTGTTCCCAGCAAGTACAGTGTATTGGACTGAAGAGAAGCTACTGTTCTTGTCAGTTTCCTAAGCAGAGTTGAACTAGATATGGCCCGTGTGTGTAGGAAGCACAGTTCTTTTGTTCTGAGCAAGCTCACTGTTCTGGCCGTATAGGAAACACAGTATAGTAGAAGAGTGCTCTTTTCTCAAAAGCAGAGTGTGTTTCTTGTAAGGCGAGCTAGTGTGTGTTTCCCAGTCCTAAATGGAGTTGAATCACATGCAGTTTCTCTTCCTATGATCAAGAGTTGTTTTGTGGTAAAAAGAGTCACTTTTGTGCTCCATTCGCCATACACAGTGCAAAGAGCACTCGTGTCTGTTCCCAGCTAGTACAGTGTATTGGACTGAAGAGAAGATACTGTTCTTGTCAGTTTCCTAAGCAGAGTTGAACAAGGTATGGCCCGTGTGTCGGAAGCACAGTGCTTTTGTTCTGAGCAAGCTCACTGTTCTGGCCATATAGGAAACACAAGAGCGTAGAAGAGTGCTCTTTTCTCAAAAGCAGAGTGTGTTTCTTGTAAGGCAAGCTAGTGTTTGTTTTCCAGTCCAAAATGGAGTTGAATCACATGCAGTTTCTTGTCCTACGAGCAAGAGTTGTTTTCTGGTAAGAAGAGTCACTATTGTGCTCCCATTGCCATACACAGTGCAAATAGCACTCGCATCAGTTCCCAGCAAGTACAGTGTATTGGACTGAAGAGAAGCTACTGTTCTCGTCAGTTTCCTAAGTGGAGTTGAACTAGATATGGCCCGTGTGTAGGAAGCACAGTTCTTTTGTTCTGAGCCAGCTCACTGTTCTGGCCCTATAGGAAACACAGGAGAGTAGAAGAGTGCTCTTTTCTCAAAAGCAGAGTGTGTTTCTTGTAAGGCGAGCTAGTATTTGTTTCCCAGTCAGAAATGGAGTTGAATCACATGCAGTTTCTGGTCCTACGAGCAAGAGTTGTTTTCTGGTATGAAGAGTCACTATTGCGCTCCATTTGCCATATGCAGTGTAAATAGCACTCGAGTCTGTTCCCAGCAAGTACAGTGTATTGGACTGAAGAGAAGCTGCTGTTCTAGTCAGTTCCTAAGTGGACTTGAACTAGATATGGCCCGTACGTCGGAAGCACAGTTCTTTTGTTCTGAGCAAGCTCACTGTTCTGGCCCTGTAAGAAACACAGTAGATTAGAAGAGTGCTCTTTTCTCAAAAGCAGAGTGTGTTTCTTGTAAGGCGAGCTAGTGTTTGTTTCCCAATCAGAAAAGGATTATAATCACATGCAGTTTCTGGTCCTATGAGCAAGAGCTGTTTTGTAGTAAAAAGAGTCACTTTAGTGCTTCATTCCCCATACACAGTGCAAAGAGTACTCGAGTCTGTTCCCAGCAAGTACAGTGTATTGGACTGAAGAGAAGCTACTGTTCTCGTCAGTTTCCTAAGCAGAGTTGAACTAGATATGGCCCGTGTTTCGGAAGCACAGTGCTTTTGTTCTGAGCAAGCTCACTGTTCTGGCCCTATAGGAAACACAGTAGATTAGAGGAGTGCTCTTTTCTCAAAAGCAGAGTGTGTTTCTTGTAAGGTGAGCTAGTATTTGTTTCCCAGTCAGAAATGGAGTTGAATCACATGTAGTTTCTTGTCCTACGAGCAAGAGATGTTTTCTGCTAAGAAGAGTCACTATTGTGATTCCATTGCCATACACAGTGCAAAGAGCATGCTTGTCTTATCCCTGCAAGTACAGTGTATTGGACTGAAGAGAAGCTACTGTTCTCGTCAGTTTCTCAGTGGAGTTGAACTAGATATGTCCCCTACGTCAGAAGCACAGTTCTTTTGTTCTGAGCAAGCTCACTGTTCTGGCTCTTTAGGAAACACAGGAGAGTAGAAGAGTGCTCTTTTCTCAAAAGCAGAGTGTGTTTCTTGTAAGGCGAGCTAGCATTTGTTTCCCAGTCCTAAACCGAGTTGAAGCACATGCAGTTTCAGTTCCTACGAGCAAGAGTTGTTTTCTGCTAAGAAGAGTATTGTGCTCCTTTTCCATATACAGTGCAAATAGCACTCGCGTCTGTTCCCAGCAAGTACAGTGTATTGGACTGAAGAGAAGCTACTGTTCTCGTCAGTTTCCTAAGCAGAGTTGAACTAGATATGGCCCGTGTTTCTTTTGTTCTGAGCAAGCTCACTGTTCTGGCCCTATAGGAAACACAGTAGATTAGAAGAGTGCTCTTTTCTCAAAAGGAGAGTGTGTTTCTTGTAAGGTGAGCAAGTATTTGTTTCCCAGTCAGAAATGGAGTTGAATCACATGCAGTTTCTTGTCCTACGAGCAAGAGATGTTTTCTGCTAAGAAGAGTCATTATTGCGCTTCCATTGACATACACAATGCAAAGAGCACTCTTGTTTTATCCCTGCAAGTACAGTGTATTGGACTGAAGAGAAGCTACTGTTCTTGTCAGTTTCCTAAGCAGAGTTGAACTAGATATGGCCCGTGTGTGTAGGAAGGACAGTTCTTTTGTTCTGACCAAGCTCATTGTTCTGGCCCTATAGGAAACACAGTAGATTAGAAGAGTGCTCTTTTCTCAAAAGCAGAGTGTGTTTCCTGTAAGGCAAGCTAGTATTTGTTTCCCAGTCAGAAATGGAGTTGAATCACATGCAGTTTCTTGTCCTATGAGCAAGAGTTGTTTTCCGGTAAGAAGAGTCACTATTGTGCTCCCATTGCCAAAAACAGTACAAATAGCACTCGCGTCTGTTCACAGCAAGTACAGTGTATTGGACTGAAGAGAAGCTTCTGTTCTCGTCAGTTTCCTAAGCAGAGTTGAACTAGATATGGACCGTGTGTGTAGGAAGCACAGTTCTTTTGTTCTGAGCAAGCTCACTGTTCTGGCCCTATGGGAAACACAGTAGATTAGAATACTGCTCTTTTCTGAAAAGCAGAGTGTGTTTCTTGTAAGGCGAGCTAGCGTTTGTTTCCCAGTCCTAAATGGAGTTGAAACACATGCAGTTTCTGGTCCTACGAGCAAGAGTTGTTTTCTGCTAAGAAGAGTATTATGATCCCTTTGCCATATACAGTGCAAATAGCACTCACGTCTGTTCCCAGAGCGTAAAGTGTATTGGACTGAAGAGAAGCTACTGTTCTTGTTAGGTTCCTAAGGAGAGTTGAACTAGATATGGCCCGTGTGTGTAGAAAGCACAGTTCTTTTGTTCTGAGCAAGCTCACTGTTCTGGCCCTATAGGAAACACAGTATAGTAGAAGAGGGCTCTTTTCTCAAAAGCAGAGTGTGTTTCTTGTAAGGCAAGCTAGCATTTGTTTCCCAGTCATAAACGGAGTTGAATCACATGCAGTTTCTGGTCCTACGAACAAGAGTTGTTTTCTGCTAAGAAGAGTCACTATTGTGCTCCCATTGCCATACACAGTGCAAATAGCACTGGCTTCTGTTCCCAGCAAGTACAGTGTATTGGACTGAAGAGAAGCTACTGTTCTTGTCAGTTTCCTAAGCAGAGTTGAACTAGATATGGCCCATGTGTGTAGGAAGCACAGTTCTTTTGTTCTGAGCAAGCTCACTGTTCTGGCCGTATAGGAAACACAGTGTAGTAGAAGAGTGCTCTTTTCTCAAAAGCAGAGTGTGTTTCTTGTAAGGCGAGCTAGTGTGTGTTTCCCAGTCCTAAATGGAGTTGAATCACATGCAGTTTCTCTTCCTATGATCAAGAGTTGTTTTGTGGTAAAAAGAGTCACTTTGTGCTCCATTTGTCATACACAGTGCAAAGAGCACTCGTGTCTGTTCCCAGCTAGTACAGTGTATTGGACTGAAGAGAAGATACTGTTCTTGTCAGTTTCCTAAGCAGAGTTGAACAAGGTATGGCCCGTGTGTCGGAAGCACAGTGCTTTTGTTCTGAGCAAGCTCACTGTTCTGGCCATATAGGAAACACAAGAGCGTAGAAGAGTGCTCTTTTCTCAAAAGCAGAGTGTGTTTCTTGTAAGGCGAGCTAGTGTTTGTTTCCCAGTCCAAAATGGAGTTGAATCACATGCAGTTTCTTGTCCTACGAGCAAGAGTTGTTTTCTGGTAAGAAGAGTCACTATTGTGCTCCCATTGCCATACACAGTGCAAATAGCACTCGCATCAGTTCCCAGCAAGTACAGTGTATTGGACTGAAGAGAAGCTACTGTTCTCGTCAGTTTCCTAAGTGGAGTTGAACTAGATATGGCCCGTGTGTAGGAAGCACAGTTCTTTTGTTCTGAGCCAGCTCACTGTTCTGGCCCTATAGGAAACACAGGAGAGTAGAAGAGTGCTCTTTTCTCAAAAGCAGAGTGTGTTTCTTGTAAGGCGAGCTACTATTTGTTTCCCAGTCAGAAATGGAGTTGAATCACATGCAGTTTCTGGTCCTAAGAGCAAGAGCTGTTTTCTGGTATGAAGAGTCACTATTGCGCTCCATTTGCCATATGCAGTGTAAATAGCACTCGAGTCTGTTCCCAGCAAGTACAGTGTATTGGACTGAAGAGAAGCTGCTGTTCTAGTCAGTTCCTAAGTGGAGTTGAACTAGATATGGCCCGTACGTCGGAAGCACAGTTCTTTTGTTCTGAGCAAGCTCACTGTTCTGGCCCTGTAAGAAACACAGTAGATTAGAAGAGTGCTCTTTTCTCAAAAGCAGAGTGTGTTTCTTGTAAGGCGAGCTAGTGTTTGTTTCCCAATCAGAAAAGGATTATAATCACATGCAGTTTCTGGTCCTATGAGCAAGAGTTGTTTTGTAGTAAAAAGAGTCACTTTAGTCCTTCATTCCCCATACACAGTGCAAAGAGTACTCGAGTCTGTTCCCAGCAAGTACAGTGTATTGGACTGAAGAGAAGCTACTGTTCTCGTCAGTTTCCTAAGCAGAGTTGAACTAGATATGGCCCGTGTTTCGGAAGCACAGTGCTTTTGTTCTGAGCAAGCTCACTGTTCTGGCCCTATAGGAAACACAGTAGATTAGAGGAGTGCTCTTTTCTCAAAAGCAGAGTGTGTTTCTTGTAAGGTGAGCTAGTATTTGTTTCCCAGTCAGAAATGGAGTTGAATCACATGTAGTTTCTTGTCCTACGAGCAAGAGATGTTTTCTGCTAAGAAGAGTCACTATTGTGATTCCATTGCCATACACAGTGCAAAGAGCATGCTTGTCTTATCCCTGCAAGTACAGTGTATTGGACTGAAGAGAAGCTACTGTTCTCGTCAGTTTCTCAGTGGAGTTGAACTAGATATGTCCCCTACGTCAGAAGCACAGTTCTTTTGTTCTGAGCAAGCTCACTGTTCTGGCTCTTTAGGAAACACAGGAGAGTAGAAGAGTGCTCTTTTCTCAAAAGCAGAGTGTGTTTCTTGTAAGGCGAGCTAGCATTTGTTTCCCAGTCCTAAACCGAGTTGAAGCACATGCAGTTTCAGTTCCTACGAGCAAGAGTTGTTTTCTGCTAAGAAGAGTATTGTGCTCCTTTTCCATATACAGTGCAAATAGCACTCGCGTCTGTTCCCAGCAAGTACAGTGTATTGGACTGAAGAGAAGCTACTGTTCTCGTCAGTTTCCTAAGCAGAGTTGAACTAGATATGGCCCGTGTTTCTTTTGTTCTGAGCAAGCTCACTGTTCTGGCCCTATAGGAAACACAGTAGATTAGAAGAGTGCTCTTTTCTCAAAAGGAGAGTGTGTTTCTTGTAAGGTGAGCAAGTATTTGTTTCCCAGTCAGAAATGGAGTTGAATCACATGCAGTTTCTTGTCCTACGAGCAAGAGATGTTTTCTGCTAAGAAGAGTCATTATTGCGCTTCCATTGACATACACAATGCAAAGAGCACTCTTGTTTTATCCCTGCAAGTACAGTGTATTGGACTGAAGAGAAGCTACTGTTCTTGTCAGTTTCCTAAGCAGAGTTGAACTAGATATGGCCCGTGTGTGTAGGAAGGACAGTTCTTTTGTTCTGACCAAGCTCATTGTTCTGGCCCTATAGGAAACACAGTAGATTAGAAGAGTGCTCTTTTCTCAAAAGCAGAGTGTGTTTCCTGTAAGGCAAGCTAGTATTTGTTTCCCAGTCAGAAATGGAGTTGAATCACATGCAGTTTCTTGTCCTATGAGCAAGAGTTGTTTTCCGGTAAGAAGAGTCACTATTGCGCTCCCATTGCCAAAAACAGTACAAATAGCACTCGCGTCTGTTCACAGCAAGTACAGTGTATTGGACTGAAGAGAAGCTTCTGTTCTCGTCAGTTTCCTAAGCAGAGTTGAACTAGATATGGACCGTGTGTGTAGGAAGCACAGTTCTTTTGTTCTGAGCAAGCTCACTGTTCTGGCCCTATGGGAAACACAGTAGATTAGAATACTGCTCTTTTCTGAAAAGCAGAGTGTGTTTCTTGTAAGGCGAGCTAGCGTTTGTTTCCCAGTCCTAAATGGAGTTGAAACACATGCAGTTTCTGGTCCTACGAGCAAGAGTTGTTTTCTGCTAAGAAGAGTATTATGATCCCTTTGCCATATACAGTGCAAATAGCACTCACGTCTGTTCCCAGAGCGTAAAGTGTATTGGACTGAAGAGAAGCTACTGTTCTTGTTAGGTTCCTAAGGAGAGTTGAACTAGATATGGCCCGTGTGTGTAGAAAGCACAGTTCTTTTGTTCTGAGCAAGCTCACTGTTCTGGCCCTATAGGAAACACAGTATAGTAGAAGAGGGCTCTTTTCTCAAAAGCAGAGTGTGTTTCTTGTAAGGCAAGCTAGCATTTGTTTCCCAGTCATAAACGGAGTTGAATCACATGCAGTTTCTGGTCCTACGAACAAGAGTTGTTTTCTGCTAAGAAGAGTCACTATTGTGCTCCCATTGCCATACACAGTGCAAATAGCACTGGCTTCTGTTCCCAGCAAGTACAGTGTATTGGACTGAAGAGAAGCTACTGTTCTTGTCAGTTTCCTAAGCAGAGTTGAACTAGATATGGCCCATGTGTGTAGGAAGCACAGTTCTTTTGTTCTGAGCAAGCTCACTGTTCTGGCCGTATAGGAAACACAGTGTAGTAGAAGAGTGCTCTTTTCTCAAAAGCAGAGTGTGTTTCTTGTAAGGCGAGCTAGTGTGTGTTTCCCAGTCCTAAATGGAGTTGAATCACATGCAGTTTCTCTTCCTATGATCAAGAGTTGTTTTGTGGTAAAAAGAGTCACTTTGTGCTCCATTTGTCATACACAGTGCAAAGAGCACTCGTGTCTGTTCCCAGCTAGTACAGTGTATTGGACTGAAGAGAAGATACTGTTCTTGTCAGTTTCCTAAGCAGAGTTGAACAAGGTATGGCCCGTGTGTCGGAAGCACAGTGCTTTTGTTCTGAGCAAGCTCACTGTTCTGGCCATATAGGAAACACAAGAGCGTAGAAGAGTGCTCTTTTCTCAAAAGCAGAGTGTGTTTCTTGTAAGGCGAGCTAGTGTTTGTTTCCCAGTCCAAAATGGAGTTGAATCACATGCAGTTTCTTGTCCTACGAGCAAGAGTTGTTTTCTGGTAAGAAGAGTCACTATTGTGCTCCCATTGCCATACACAGTGCAAATAGCACTCGCATCAGTTCCCAGCAAGTACAGTGTATTGGACTGAAGAGAAGCTACTGTTCTCGTCAGTTTCCTAAGTGGAGTTGAACTAGATATGGCCCGTGTGTAGGAAGCACAGTTCTTTTGTTCTGAGCAAGCTCACTGTTCTGGCCCTATAGGAAACACAGTAGATTAGAAGAGTGCTCTTTTCTCAAAAGCAGAGTGTGTTTCTTGTAAGGCGAGCTACTATTTGTTTCCCAGTCAGAAATGGAGTTGAATCACATGCAGTTTCTGGTCCTAAGAGCAAGAGCTGTTTTCTGGTAAGAAGAGTCACTATTGCGCTCCATTTGCCATATGCAGTGTAAATAGCACTCGAGTCTGTTCCCAGCAAGTACAGTGTATTGGACTGAAGAGAAGCTGCTGTTCTAGTCAGTTCCTAAGTGGATTTGAACTAGATATGGCCCGTACGTCGGAAGCACAGTTCTTTTGTTCTGAGCAAGCTCACTGTTCTGGCCCTGTAAGAAACACAGTAGATTAGAAGAGTGCTCTTTTCTCAAAAGCAGAGTGTGTTTCTTGTAAGGCGAGCTAGTGTTTGTTTCCCAATCAGAAAAGGATTATAATCACATGCAGTTTCTGGTCCTATGAGCAAGAGTTGTTTTGTAGTAAAAAGAGTCACTTTAGTGCTTCATTCCCCATACACAGTGCAAAGAGTACTCGAGTCTGTTCCCAGCAAGTACAGTGTATTGGACTGAAGAGAAGCTACTGTTCTCGTCAGTTTCCTAAGCAGAGTTGAACTAGATATGGCCCGTGTTTCGGAAGCACAGTGCTTTTGTTCTGAGCAAGCTCACTGTTCTGGCCCTATAGGAAACACAGTAGATTAGAGGAGTGCTCTTTTCTCAAAAGCAGAGTGTGTTTCTTGTAAGGTGAGCTAGTATTTGTTTCCCAGTCAGAAATGGAGTGGAATCACATGTAGTTTCTTGTCCTACGAGCAAGAGATGTTTTCTGCTAAGAAGAGTCACTATTGTGATTCCATTGCCATACACAGTGCAAAGAACATGCTTGTCTTATCCCTGCAAGTACAGTGTATTGGACTGAAGAGAAGCTACTGTTCTCGTCAGTTTCTCAGTGGAGTTGAACTAGATATGTCCCCTATGTCAGAAGCACAGTTCTTTTGTTCTGAGCAAGCTCACTGTTCTGGCTCTTTAGGAAACACAGGAGAGTAGAAGAGTGCTCTTTTCTCAAAAGCAGAGTGTGTTTCTTGTAAGGCGAGCTAGCATTTGTTTCCCAGTCCTAAACCGAGTTGAAGCACATGCAGTTTCAGTTCCTACGAGCAAGAGTTGTTTTCTGCTAAGAAGACTATTGTGCTCCTTTTCCATATACAGTGCAAATAGCACTCGCGTCTGTTCCCAGCAAGTACAGTGTATTGGACTGAAGAGAAGCTACTGTTCTCGTCAGTTTCCTAAGCAGAGTTGAACTAGATATGGCCCGTGTTTCTTTTGTTCTGAGCAAGCTCACTGTTCTGGCCCTATAGGAAACACAGTAGATTAGAAGAGTGCTCTTTTCTCAAAAGGAGAGTGTGTTTCTTGTAAGGTGAGCAAGTATTTGTTTCCCAGTCAGAAATGGAGTTGAATCACATGCAGTTTCTTGTCCTACGAGCAAGAGATGTTTTCTGCTAAGAAGAGTCATTATTGCGCTTCCATTGACATACACAATGCAAAGAGCACTCTTGTTTTATCCCTGCAAGTACAGTGTATTGGACTGAAGAGAAGCTACTGTTCTTGTCAGTTTCCTAAGCAGAGTTGAACTAGATATGGCCCGTGTGTGTAGGAAGGACAGTTCTTTTGTTCTGACCAAGCTCATTGTTCTGGCCCTATAGGAAACACAGTAGATTAGAAGAGTGCTCTTTTCTCAAAAGCAGAGTGTGTTTCCTGTAAGGCAAGCTAGTATTTGTTTCCCAGTCAGAAATGGAGTTGAATCACATGCAGTTTCTTGTCCTATGAGCAAGAGTTGTTTTCCGGTAAGAAGAGTCACTATTGTGCTCCCATTGCCAAAAACAGTACAAATAGCACTCGCGTCTGTTCCCAGCAAGTACAGTGTATTGGACTGAAGAGAAGCTTCTGTTCTCGTCAGTTTCCTAAGCAGAGTTGAACTAGATATGGCCCGTGTGTGTAGGAAGCACAGTTCTTTTGTTCTGAGCAAGCTCACTGTTCTGGCCCTATGGGAAACACAGTAGATTAGAATACTGCTCTTTTCTGAAAAGCAGAGTGTGTTTCTTGTAAGGCGAGCTAGCGTTTGTTTCCCAGTCCTAAATGGAGTTGAAACACATGCAGTTTCTGGTCCTACGAGCAAGAGTTGTTTTCTGCTAAGAAGAGTATTATGATCCCTTTGCCATATACAGTGCAAATAGCACTCACGTCTGTTCCCAGAGCGTAAAGTGTATTGGACTGAAGAGAAGCTACTGTTCTCGTCAGTTTCCTAAGTGGAGTTGAACTAGATATGGCCCGTGTGTCGGAAGAACAGTGCATTTGTTCTGAGCAAGCTCACTGTTCTGGCCCTATAGGAAACACAGGAGAGTAGAAGAGTGCTCTTTTCTCAAAAGCAGAGTGTGTTTCTTGCAAGGCAAGCTAGTATTTGTTTCCAAGTCCTAAATGGAGTTGAATCACATGCAGTTTCTGGTCCTACGAGCAAGAGTTGTTTTCTGGTAAGAAGAGTCACTATTGTGCTCCATTTGCCATACACAGTGTAAATAGCACTCGCATCTGTTCCCAGCAAGTACAGTGTATTGGACTGAAGAGAAGCTCCTGTTCTAGTCAGTTCCTAAGTGGAGTTGAACTAGATATGGCCCGTACGTCGGAAGCACAGTTCTTTTGTTCTGAGCAAGCTCACTGTTCTGGCCCTGTAAGAAACACAGTAGATTAGAAGAGTGCTCTTTTCTCAAAAGCAGAGTGTGTTTCTTGTAAGGCGAGCTAGTGTTTGTTTCCCAATCAGAAAAGGATTATAATCACATGCAGTTTCTGGTCCTATGAGCAAGAGTTGTTTTGTAGTAAAAAGAGTCACTTTAGTGCTTCATTCCCCATACACAGTGCAAAGAGTACTCGAGTCTGTTCCCAGCAAGTACAGTGTATTGGACTGAAGAGAAGCTACTGTTCTCGTCAGTTTCCTAAGCAGAGTTGAACTAGATATGGCCCGTGTTTCGGAAGCACAGTGCTTTTGTTCTGAGCAAGCTCACTGTTCTGGCCCTATAGGAAACACAGTAGATTAGAGGAGTGCTCTTTTCTCAAAAGCAGAGTGTGTTTCTTGTAAGGTGAGCTAGTATTTGTTTCCCAGTCAGAAATGGAGTGGAATCACATGTAGTTTCTTGTCCTACGAGCAAGAGATGTTTTCTGCTAAGAAGAGTCACTATTGTGATTCCATTGCCATACACAGTGCAAAGAGCATGCTTGTCTTATCCCTGCAAGTACAGTGTATTGGACTGAAGAGAAGCTACTGTTCTCGTCAGTTTCTCAGTGGAGTTGAACTAGATATGTCCCCTACGTCAGAAGCACAGTTCTTTTGTTCTGAGCAAGCTCACTGTTCTGGCTCTTTAGGAAACACAGGAGAGTAGAAGAGTGCTCTTTTCTCAAAAGCAGAGTTTGTTTCTTGTAAGGCGAGCTAGCATTTGTTTCCCAGTCCTAAACCGAGTTGAAGCACATGCAGTTTCAGTTCCTACGAGCAAGAGTTGTTTTCTGCTAAGAAGAGTATTGTGCTCCCTTTTCCATATACAGTGCAAATAGCACTCGCGTCTGTTCCCAGCAAGTACAGTGTATTGGACTGAAGAGAAGCTACTGTTCTCGTCAGTTTCCTAAGCAGAGTTGAACTAGATATGGCCCGTGTTTCTTTTGTTCTGAGCAAGCTCACTGTTCTGGCCCTATAGGAAACACAGTAGATTAGAAGAGTGCTCTTTTCTCAAAAGCAGAGTGTGTTTCTTGTAAGGTGAGCAAGTATTTGTTTCCCAGTCAGAAATGGAGTTGAATCACATGCAGTTTCTTGTCCTACAAGCAAGAGATGTTTTCTGCTAAGAAGAGTCATTATTGCGCTTCCATTGCCATACACAGTGCAAAGAGCACTCTTGTTTTATCCCTGCAAGTACAGTGTATTGGACTGAAGAGAAGCTACTGTTCTTGTCAGTTTCCTAAGCAGAGTTGAACTAGATATGGCCCGTGTGTGTAGGAAGGACTGTTCTTTTGTTCTGACCAAGCTCATTGTTCTGGCCCTATAGGAAACACAGTAGATTAGAAGAGTGCTCTTTTCTCAAAAGCAGAGTGTGTTTCCTGTAAGGCAAGCTAGTATTTGTTTCCCAGTCAGAAATGGAGTTGAATCACATGCAGTTTCTTGTCCTATGAGCAAGAGTTGTTTTCCGGTAAGAAGAGTCACTATTGCGCTCCCATTGCCAAAAACAGTACAAATAGCACTAGCGTCTGTTCCCAGCAAGTACAGTGTATTGGACAGAAGAGAAGCTTCTGTTCTCGTCAGTTTCCTAAGCAGAGTTGAACTAGATATGGCCCGTGTGTGTAGGAAGCACAGTTCTTTTGTTCTGAGCAAGCTCACTGTTCTGGCCCTATGGGAAACACAGTAGATTAGAATACTGCTCTTTTCTGAAAAGCAGAGTGTGTTTCTTGTAAGGCGAGCTAGCGTTTGTTTCCCAGTCCTAAATGGAGTTGAAACACACGCAGTTTCTGGTCCTACGAGCAAGAGTTGTTTTCTGCTAAGAAGAGTATTATGATCCCTTTGCCATATACAGTGCAAATAGCACTCACGTCTGTTCCCAGAGCGTAAAGTGTATTGGACTGAAGAGAAGCTACTGTTCTTGTTAGGTTCCTAAGGAGAGTTGAACTAGATATGGCCCGTGTGTGTAGAAAGCACAGTTCTTTTGTTCTGAGCAAGCTCACTGTTCTGGCCCTATAGGAAACACAGTATAGTAGAAGAGGGCTCTTTTCTCAAAAGCAGAGTGTGTTTCTTGTAAGGCAAGCTAGCATTTGTTTCCCAGTCATAAACGGAGTTGAATCACATGCAGTTTCTGGTCCTACGAACAAGAGTAGTTTTCTGCTAAGAAGAGTCACTATTGCGCTCCCATTGCCATACACAGTGCAAATAGCACTGGCTTCTGTTCCCAGCAAGTACAGTGTATTGGACTGAAGAGAAGCTACTGTTCTTGTCAGTTTCCTAAGCAGAGTTGAACTAGATATGGCCCGTGTGTGTAGTAAGCACAGTTCTTTTGTTCTGAGCAAGCTCACTGTTCTGGCCGTATAGGAAACACAGTATAGTGGAAGAGTGCTCTTTTCTCAAAAGCAGAGTGTGTTTCTTGTAAGGCGAGCTAGTGTGTGTTTCCCAGTCCTAAATGGAGTTGAATCACATGCAGTTTCTTGTCCTACGAGCAAGAGATGTTTTCTGCTAAGAAGAGTCATTATTGCGCTTCCATTGCCATACACAGTGCAAAGAGCACTCTTGTTTTATCCCTGCAAGTACAGTGTATTGGACTGAAGAGAAGCTACTGTTCTTGTCAGTTTCCTAAGCAGAGTTGAACTAGATATGGCCCGTGTGTGTAGGAAGGACAGTTCTTTTGTTCTGACCAAGCTCATTGTTCTGGCCCTGTAGGAAACACAGTAGATTAGAAGAGTGCTCTTTTCTCAAAAGCAGAGTGTGTTTCCTGTAAGGCAAGCTAGTATTTGTTTCCCAGTCAGAAATGGAGTTGAATCACATGCAGTTTCTTGTCCTATGAGCAAGAGTTGTTTTCCGGTAAGAAGAGTCTCTATTGTGCTCCCATTGCCAAAAACAGTACAAATAGCACTCGCGTCTGTTCCGAGCAAGTACAGTGTATTGGACTGAAGAGAAGCTTCTGTTCTCGTCAGTTTCCTAAGCAGAGTTGAACTAGATATGGCCCGTGTGTGTAGGAAGCACAGTTCTTTTGTTCTGAGCAAGCTCACTGTTCTGGCCCTATGGGAAACACAGTAGATTAGAAAACTGCTCTTTTCTGAAAAGCAGAGTGTGTTTCTTGTAAGGCGAGCTAGCGTTTGTTTCCCAGTCCTAAATGGAGTTGAAACACACGCAGTTTCTGGTCCTACGAGCAAGAGTTGTTTTCTGCTAAGAAGAGTATTATGATCCCTTTGCCATATACAGTGCAAATAGCACTCACGTCTGTTCCCAGAGCGTAAAGTGTATTGGACTGAAGAGAAGCTACTGTTCTTGTTAGGTTCCTAAGGAGAGTTGAACTAGATATGGCCCGTGTGTGTAGAAAGCACAGTTCTTTTGTTCTGAGCAAGCTCACTGTTCTGGCCCTATAGGAAACACAGTATAGTAGAAGAGGGCTCTTTTCTCAAAAGCAGAGTGTGTTTCTTGTAAGGCAAGCTAGCATTTGTTTCCCAGTCATAAACGGAGTTGAATCATATGCAGTTTCTGGTCCTACGAACAAGAGTTGTTTTCTGCTAAGAAGAGTCATTATTGCGCTCCCATTGCCATACACAGTGCAAATAGCACTGGCTTCTGTTCCCAGCAAGTACAGTGTATTGGACTGAAGAGAAGCTACTGTTCTTGTCAGTTTCCTAAGCAGAGTTGAACTAGATATGGCCCGTGTGTGTACGAAGCACAGTTCTTTTGTTCTGAGCAAGCTCACTGTTCTGGCCGTATAGGAAACACAGTATAGTAGAAGAGTGCTCTTTTCTCAAAAGCAGAGTGTGTTTCTTGTAAGGCGAGCTAGTGTGTGTTTCCCAGTCCTAAATGGAGTTGAATCACATGCAGTTTCTCTTCCTATGAGCAAGAGTTGTTTTGTGGTAAAAAGAGTCACTTTTGTGCTCCATTCGTCATACACAGTGCAAAGAGCACTCGTGTCTGTTCCCAGCTAGTACAGTGTATTGGACTGAAGAGAAGATACTGTTCTTGTCAGTTTCCTAAGCAGAGTTGAACAAGGTATGGCCCGTGTGTCAGAAGCACAGTGCTTTTGTTCTGAGCAAGCTCACTGTTCTGGCCCTGTAAGAAACACAGTAGATTAGAAGAGTGCTCTTTTCTCAAAAGCAGATTGTGTTTCTTGTAAGGCGAGCTAGTGTTTGTTTCCCAATCAGAAAAGGATTATAATCACATGCAGTTTCTGGTCCTATGAGCAAGAGTTGTTTTGTAGTAAAAAGAGTCACTTTAGTGCTTCATTCCCCATACACAGTGCAAAGAGTACTCGAGTCTGTTCCCAGCAAGTACAGTGTACTGGACTGAAGAGAAGCTACTGTTCTCGTCAGTTTCCTATGCAGAGTTGAACTAGATATGGCCTGTGTTTCGGAAGCACAGTGCTTTTGTTCTGAGCAAGCTCACTGTTCTGGCCCTATAGGAAACACAGTAGATTAGAGGAGTGCTCTTTTCTCAAAAGCAGAGTGTGTTTCTTCTAAGGTGAGCTAGTATTTGTTTCCCAGTCAGAAATGGAGTGGAATCACATGTAGTTTCTTGTCCTACGAGCAAGAGATGTTTTCTGCTAAGAAGAGTCACTATTGCGATTCCATTGCCATACACAGTGCAAAGAGCATGCTTGTCTTATCCCTGCAAGTACAGTGTATTGGACTGAAGAGAAGCTACTGTTCTCGTCAGTTTCTCAGTGGAGTTGAACTAGATATGTCCCCTACGTCAGAAGCACAGTTCTTTTGTTCTGAGCAAGCTCACTGTTCTGGCTCTTTAGGAAACACAGGAGAGTAGAAGAGTGCTCTTTTCTCAAAAGCAGAGTGTGTTTCTTGTAAGGCGAGCTAGCATTTGTTTCCCAGTCCTAAACCGAGTTGAAGCACATGTAGTTTCAGTTTCTACGAGCAAGAGTTGTTTTCTGCTAAGAAGAGTATTGTGCTCCCTTTTCCATATACAGTGCAAATAGCACTCGCGTCTGTTCCCAGCAAGTACAGTGTATTGGACTGAAGAGAAGCTACTGTTCTCGTCAGTTTCCTAAGCAGAGTTGAACTAGATATGGCCCGTGTTTCTTTTGTTCTGAGCAAGCTCACTGTTCTGGCCCTATAGGAAACACAGTAGATTAGAAGAGTGCTCTTTTCTCCAAAGCAGAGTGTGTTTCTTGTAAGGTGAGCAAGTATTTGTTTCCCAGTCAGAAATGGAGTTGAATCACATGCAGTTTCTTGTCCTACGAGCAAGAGATGTTTTCTGCTAAGAAGAGTCATTATTGCGCTTCCATTGCCATACACAGTGCAAAGAGCACTCTTGTTTTATCCCTGCAAGTACAGTGTATTGGACTGAAGAGAAGCTACTGTTCTTGTCAGTTTCCTAAGCAGAGTTGAACTAGATATGGCCCGTGTGTGTAGGAAGGACAGTTCTTTTGTTCTGACCAAGCTCATTGTTCTGGCCCTATAGGAAACACAGTAGATTAGAAGAGTGCTCTTTTCTCAAAAGCAGAGTGTGTTTCCTGTAAGGCAAGCTAGTATTTGTTTCCCAGTCAGAAATGGAGTTGAATCACATGCAGTTTCTTGTCCTATGAGCAAGAGTTGTTTTCCGGTAAGAAGAGTCACTATTGCGCTCCCATTGCCAAAAACAGTACAAATAGCACTCGCGTCTGTTCCCAGCAAGTACAGTGTATTGGACTGAAGAGAAGCTTCTGTTCTCGTCAGTTTCCTAAGCAGAGTTGAACTAGATATGGCCCGTGTGTGTAGGAAGCACAGTTCTTTTGTTCGGAGCAAGCTCACTGTTCTGGCCCTATGGGAAACACGGTAGATTAGAATACTGCTCTTTTCTGAAAAGCAGAGTGTGTTTCTTGTAAGGCGAGCTAGCGTTTGTTTCCCAGTCCTAAATGGAGTTGAAACCCATGCAGTTTCTGGTCCTACGAGCAAGAGTTGTTTTCTGCTAAGAAGAGTATTATGATCCCTTTGCCATATACAGTGCAAATAGCACTCGCGTCTGTTCCCTGCAAGTACAGTGTATTGGACTGAAGAGAAGCTACTGTTCTCGTCAGTTTCCTAAGTGGAGTTGAACTAGATATGGCCCGTGTGTCGGAAGAAAAGTGCATTTGTTCTGAGCAAGCTCACTGTTCTGGCCCTATAGGAAACACAGGAGAGTAGAAGAGTGCTCTTTTCTCAAAAGCAGAGTGTGTTTCTTGTAAGGCGAGCTAGTATTTGTTTCCCAGTCCTAAATGGAGTTGAATCACATGCAGTTTCTGGTCCTACGAGCAAGAGTTGTTTTCTGGTAAGAAGAGTCACTATTGCGCTCCATTTGCCATACACAGTGTAAATAGCACTCGCGTCTGTTCCCAGCAAGTACAGTGTATTGGACTGAAGAGAAGCTCCTGTTCTAGTCAGTTCCTAAGTGGAGTTGAACTAGATATGGCCCTTACGTCGGAAGCACAGTTCTTTTGTTCTGAGCAAGCTCACTGTTCTGGCCCTGTAAGAAACACAGTAGATTAGAAGAGTGCTCTTTTCTCAAAAGCAGAGTGTGTTTCTTGTAAGGCGAGCTAGTGTTTGTTTCCCAATCAGAAAAGGATTATAATCACATGCAGTTTCTGGTCCTATGAGCAAGAGTTGTTTTGTAGTTAAAAGAGTCACTTTAGTGCTTCATTCCCCATACACAGTGCAAAGAGTACTCGAGTCTGTTCCCAGCAAGTACAGTGTATTGGACTGAAGAGAATCTACTGTTCTTGTCAGTTTTCTAAGCAGAGTTGAACTAGATATGGCCCGTGTTTCGGAAGCACAGTGCTTTTGTTCTGAGCAAGCTCACTCTTCTGGCCCTATAGGAAACACAGTAGATTAGAGGAGTGCTCTTTTCTCAAAAGCAGAGTGTGTTTCTTGTAAGGTGAGCTAGTATTTGTTTCCCAGTCAGAAATGGAGTGGAATCACATGTAGTTTCTTGTCCTACGAGCAAGAGATGTTTTCTGCTAAGAAGAGTCACTATTGCGATTCCATTGCCATACACAGTGCAAAGAGCATGCTTGTCTTATCTCTGCAAGTACAGTGTATTGGACTGAAGAGAAGCTACTGTTCTCGTCAGTTTCTCAGTGGAGTTGTACTAGATATGTCCCCTACGTCAGAAGCACAGTTCTTTTGTTCTGAGCAAGCTCACTGTTCTGGCTCTTTAGGAAACACAGGAGAGTAGAAGAGTGCTCTTTTCTCAAAAGCAGAGTGTGTTTCTTGTAAGGCGAGCTAGCATTTGTTTCCCAGTCCTAAACCGAGTTGAAGCACATGCAGTTTCAGTTCCTACAAGCAAGAGTTGTTTTCTGCTAAGAAGAGTATTGTGCTCCCTTTTCCATATACAGTGCAAATAGCACTCGCGTCTGTTCCCAGCAAGTACAGTGTATTGGACTGAAGAGAAGCTACTGTTCTCGTCAGTTTCCTAAGCAGAGTTGAACTAGATATGGCCCGTGTTTCTTTTGTTCTGAGCAAGCTCACTGTTCTGGCCCTATAGGAAACACAGTAGATTAGAAGAGTGCTCTTTTCTCCAAAGCAGAGTGTGTTTCTTGTAAGGTGAGCAAGTATTTGTTTCCCAGTCAGAAATGGAGTTGAATCACATGCAGTTTCTTGTCCTACGAGCAAGAGATGTTTTCTGCTAAGAAGAGTCATTATTGCGCTTCCATTGCCATACACAGTGCAAAGAGCACTCTTGTTTTATCCCTGCAAGTACAGTGTATTGGACTGAAGAGAAGCTACTGTTCTTGTCAGTTTCCTAAGCAGAGTTGAACTAGATATGGCCCGTGTGTGTAGGAAGGACAGTTCTTTTGTTCTGACCAAGCTCATTGTTCTGGCCCTATAGGAAACACAGTAGATTAGAAGAGTGCTCTTTTCTCAAAAGCAGAGTGTGTTTCCTGTAAGGCAAGCTAGTATTTGTTTCCCAGTCAGAAATGGAGTTGAATCACATGCAGTTTCTTGTCCTATGAGCAAGAGTTGTTTTCCGGTAAGAAGAGTCACTATTGTGCTCCCATTGCCAAAAACAGTACAAATAGCACTCACGTCTGTTCCCAGCAAGTACAGTGTATTGGACTGAAGAGAAGCTTCTGTTCTCGTCAGTTTCCTAAGCAGAGTTGAACTAGATATGGCCCGTGTGTGTAGGAAGCACAGTTCTTTTGTTCTGAGCAAGCTCACTGTTCTGGCCCTATGAGAAACACAGTAGATTAGAATACTGCTCTTTTCTGAAAAGCAGAGTGTGTTTCTTGTAAGGCGAGCTAGTGTTTGTTTCCCAATCAGAAAAGGATTATAATCACATGCAGTTTCTGGTCCTAGAGCAAGAGTTGTTTTGTAGTAAAAAGAGTCACTTTAGTGCTTCATTCCCCATACACAGTGCAAAGAGTACTCGAGTCTGTTCCCAGCAAGTACAGTGTATGGGACTGAGGAGAAGCTACTGTTCTTGTCAGTTTCCTAAGCAGAGTTGAACTAGATATGGCCCATGTGTCGGAAGCACAGTGATTTTGTTCTGAGCAAGCTCACTGTTCTGGCCCTATAGGAAACACAGTAGATTAGAAGAGTGCTCTATTCTCAAAAGCAGAGTGTGTTTCTTGTAAGGCGAGCTACTATTTGTTTCCCAGTCCTAAATGGAGTTGAATCACATGCAGTTTCTGGTCCTACGAGCAAGAGTTGTTTTCTGGTAAGAAGAGTCATTATAGCGCTCCATTTGCCATACACAGTGCAAATAGCACTCGTGTCTGTTCCCAGCAATTACAGTGTATTGCACTGAAGAGAAGCTACTGTTCTCGTCAGTTTCCTAAGTGGAGTTGAATTAGATATGGCCCGTATGTTGGAAGCACAGTTCTTTTGTTCTGAGCAAGCTCACTGTTCTGGCCCTATAGGAAACACAGGAGAGTAGAAGAGTGCTCTTTTCTCAAAAGCAGAGTGTGTTTCTTGTAAGGCGATCTAGCGTTGTTTCCCAGTCCTAAATGGAGTTGAATCACATGCAGTTTCTTGTCCTACGAGCAAGAGTTGTTTTCTGGTAAGAAGAGTCACTATTGCGCTCCATTTGCCATACACAGTGCAAATAGCACTCGTGTCTGTTCCCAGCAAGTAGAGTGTATTGGACTGAAAAGAAGCTCCTGTTCTCGTCAGTTTCCTAAGTGGAGTTGAACTAGATATGGCCCATAGGTCGGAAGCACAGTTCTTTTGTTCTGAGAAAGCTCACTGTTCTGGCCCTATAGGAAACACAGTAGATTAGAAGAGTGCTCTTTTCTCAAATGCAGAGTATGTTTCTTGTAACGGGAGCTACTATTTGTTTCCCAGTCAGCAATGGAGTTGAATCACATGCAGTTTCTGGTCCTACGAGCAAGAGTTGTAATCTGTTAAGAAGAGTCACTATTGCACTCCATTTGCCATACACAGTGGAAATATCACTAGCGTCTGTTCCCAGCAAGTACAGTGTATTGGACTGAAGAGAAGCTACTGTTCTCGTCAGTTTCCTAAGTGGAGTTGAACTAGATATGGCCCGTACTTCGGAAGCACAATTCTTTTGTTCTGAGCAAGCTCACTGTTCTGGCCCTATAGCAAACACAGTAGATTAGAAGAGTGCTCTTTTCTCAAAAGCAGAGTGTGTTTCTTGTAAGGCGAGCTAGCCTTTGTTTCCCAGTCAGAAATGGAGTTGAATGACATGCAGTTTCTGGTCCTACGAGCAAGAGTTGTTTTCTGGTAAGAAGAGTCACTATTGTGCTCCATTTGCCATACACAGTGCAAATAGCACTCACGTCAGTTCCCAGCAAGTACAGTGTATTGGACTGAAGAGAAGCTACTGTTCTCGTCAGTTTCCTAAGTGTAGTTGAACTAGATATGGCCCTTATGTGGGAAGCACAGTTCTTTTGTTCTGAGCAAGCTCACTGTTCTGGCCCTATAGAAAGCACAGTAGATTAGAAGAGTGCTCTTTTCTCAAAAGCAGAGTGTGTTTCTTGTAAGGCGAGCTAGTGTTTGTTTCCCAATCAGATACGGATTTGAATCACATGCAGTTTCTGGTCCTATGAGCAAGAGTTGTTTTGTGGTAAAAAAGAGTCACTTTTGTGCTCCATTCGCCATACACAGTGCAAATAGCACTCACGTCAGTTCCCAGCAAGTACAGTGTATTGGACTGAAAAGAAGCTACGGTTCTCGTCAGTTTCCTAAGTGTAGTTCAACTAAATATGGCCCCTGTGTTGGAAGCACAGTGCTTTTGTTCTGAGCAAGCTCACTGTTCTGGCCCTATAGGAAACACAGGAGAGTAAAAGGGTGTTCTTTCCTCAAAAGCAGAGTGTGTTTCTTGTAAGGCATGCTAGTGTTTGTTTCCCAGTCCTAAATGGAGTTGAATCACATGCAGTTTCTTGTCCTATGAGCAAGAGTTTTTTTGGTAAGAAGAGTCACTATTGTGCTCCATTTGCCATACACAGTGCAAATAGCACTCGGGTCTGTTCCCAGCAAGTACAGTGTATAGGACTGAAGAGAAGCTACTGTTCTTGTCAGTTTCCTAAGCAGAGTTGAACTATATATGGCCCGTACTTCGGAAGCACAATTCTTTTGTTCTGAGCAAGCTCACTGTTCTGGCCCTATAGGAAACACAGTAGATTAGAAGAGTGCTCTTTTCTCAAAAGCAGAGTGTGTTTCTTGTAAGGCGAGCTAGCCTTTGTTTCCCAGTCAGAAATGGAGTTGAATCACATGCAGTTTCTTGTCCTACGAGCAAGAGTTGTTTTCTGGTAAGAAGAGTCACTATTGTGCTCCATTTGCCATACACAGTGCAAATAGCACTCACGTCAGTTCCCAGCAAGTACAGTGTATTGGACTGAAGAGAAGCTACTGTTCTCGTCAGTTTCCTAAGTGTAGTTGAACTAGATATGGCCCTTATGTCGGAAGCACAGTTCTTTTGTTCTGAGCAAGCTCACTGTTCTGGCCCTATAGGAAACACAGTAGAGAAGATGAGTTCTCTTTTCTGAATAGCAGAGTGTGTTTCTTGTAAGGCGAGCTAGTGTTTGTTTCCCAATCAGAAAAGGATTTGAATCACATGCAGTTTCTCTTCCTATGAGCAAGAGTTGTTTTGTGGTAAAAAGAGTCACTTTTGTGCTCCATTCGTCATACACAGTGCAAAGAGCACTCCTGTCTGTTCCCAGCTAGTACAGTGTATTGGACTGAAGAGAAGATACTGTTCTTGTCAGTTTCCTAAGCAGAGTTGAACAAGGTATGACCCGTGTGTCGGAAGCACAGTGCTTTTGTTCTGAGCAAGCTCACTGTTCTGGCCATATAGGAAACACAAGAGCGTAGAAGAGTGCTCTTTTCTCAAAAGCAGAGTGTGTTTCTTGTAAGGCGAGCAACTATTTGTTTCCCAGTCAGAAATGGAGTTGAATCACATGCAGTTTCTGGTCCTACGAGCAAGAGTTGTTTTCTGGTAAGAAGAGTCACTATTGTGCTCCATTTGCCATCCACAGTGCAAATAGCACTTGCGTCTGTTCCCAGCAAGTACAGTGTATTGGACTGAAGAGAAGCTCCTGTTCTCGTCAGTTTCCTAAGTGGAGTTGAACTAGATATGGCACGTACATTGGAAGCACAGTTCTTTTGTTCTGAGCAAGCTCACTGGTCTGGCCCTATAGGAAACACAGTAGATTAGAAGAGTGCTCTTTTCTCAAAAGCAGAGTGTGTTTCTTGTAAGGCGAGCTACTATTTGTTTCCCAGTCAGAAATGGAGTTGAATCACATGCAGTTTCTGGTCCTACGAGCAAGAGTTGTTTTCTGGTAAGAAGAGTCACTATTGTGCTCCATTTGCCATACACAGTGCAAATAGCACTCGCGTCTGTTCCCAGGAAGTACAGTGTATTGGACTGAAGAGAAGCTACTGTTCTCGTCAGTTTCCTAAGCGGAGTTGAACTAGATATGGCCCGTGTGTCGGAAGAACAGTGAATTTGTTCTGAGCAAGCTCACTGTTCTGGCCCTGTAGGAAACACAGGAGAGTAGAAGAGTGCTCTTTTCTCAAAAGCAGAGTGTGTTTCTTGTAAGGCGAGCTAGTATTTGTTTCCCAGTCAGAAATGGAGTTGAATCACATGCAGTTCCTGGTCCTACGAGCAAGAGTTGTTTTCTGGTAAGAAGAGTCACTATTGTGCTCCATTTGCCATACGCAGTGTAAATAGCACTCGAGTCTGTTCCCAGCAAGTACAGTGTATTGGACTGAAGAGAAGCTGCTGTTCTAGTCAGTTCCTAAGTGGAGTTGAACTAGATATGGCCCTTACGTCGGAAGCACAGTTCTTTTGTTCTGAGCAAGCTCATTGTTCTGGCCCTATAGGAAACACAGTAGATTAGAAGAGTGCTCTTTTCTCAAAAGCAGAGTGTGTTTCTTGTAAGGAGAGCTAGTGTTTGTTTCCCAATCAGAAACGGATTTGAATCACATGCAGTTTCTTGTCCTATGAGCAAGAGTTGTTTCTGGTTTCTAGCACGACAATTAGGGTGTTTGGCCATCCCAACACCAGAGTAGGTCAGTTCGGACTGTCGCTCGACCATTGCCAGCAGTCTGTTGTGGGGGTATGTTTGTGGATTTCTGTGGGCCTCTCTAGCACTTTGTTTCTTCCTATTCTCATGTGGTCTTCATTTACCATGGTCTCCTATTCCTTGTTCTCCCTCTCTGTTGTTGATCCAGCTGGGATCTCCCACTCACCCAAGCTCTCTTTCCCTCGACCCTCGCCCTTCACTACCCCCACTCCTGTCCAGGCTGTTCATGTAGATCTCATTCCATTTCTCTGTCGTTGGGCGATCCCTGTGTCTTTCTTGGGGTCCTGTTTTCCAGGTAGCCTGCCTGGTGATGTGAGTAGCAGTCCAGTCATCCTTGTTCCACATCTAGTATCCTGTTATGAGTGAGTACATACCATGTTTGTCTTTCTGAGTCTGGGATACCTCACTCAGGATGATTTTTTCTAGATCCATCCATTTGTCTGCAAACCTCATGATGTCATTGTTTTTCTCTGCTGAGTAGTATTCCATTGTGTATATGTACCACATTTTGTTTATCCATTCTTCAGTTGAAGGGCATCTAGGTTGTTTCCATGTTCTGGCTATTACAAACAACGCTGATATGAACATAGCTGAACAAGTGCTCTTGTGGTGTGGTTGAGCATTCCTTGGGTATATGCCCAAGAGTGGTATAGCTGGATCTTGGGGGAGATGGATTCCCAATTTTCTAAGAAATCGCCATATTGATTTCCAAAGTGGTTGTACAAGCTTGCATTCCCACCAGCAGTGGAGGAGAGTTCCCCTAGCTCCACATCCTCTCCAGCATAAGGTGTCTTCAGTGTTTTTGATCTTAGCCATTCTGACAGGCGTAAGGTGGTATCTCAGAGTTGTTTTGATTTGCATTTCCCCGATGATTAGGGATGTTGAGCAATTCCTTAAATGTCTTTCAGCCATTTGAGTTTCCTCTGTTGAGAATTCTCTGTTTAGTTCTATAGCCCATTTCTTAATTGGACTGTTGGGCATTTTGATGTCTAATTTCTTGAGTTCCTTATATATTCTGGATATCAGTCCTCTGTCAGATGTGGGATTGGTGAAGATCTTTTCCCATTCTGTAGGCTGTCGCTTTGCTTTGTTGACCGTATCCTTTGCCCTACAAAAGCTTCTCAGTTTCAAGAGGTCCCATTGATTGATTGTTTCTCTCAGTGTCTGTGCTACTGGTGTTCTATTTAGAAAGTGGTCTCCTATGCCAATGTGTTCAAGACTACTTCCTACTTTCTCTTCTAGCAGGTTCAGAGTAGCTGGATTTATGTTGAGGTCCTTGATCCACTTGGACTTAAGTTTTGTGCACGGTGATAGATATGGATCTATTTGCAGCCTTCTACATGTTGATATCCAGTTTTGCCAGCACCATTTGTTGAAGATGCTTTCTTTTTTCCATTGTGCACTTTTGGCTTCTTTGTCAAAAATTATTTGTTCATAGGTGTGCGGATTAATATCAGGGTCTTCAATTCGATTCCATTGGTCCACATGTCGGTTTTTATGCCAGTACCAAGCTGTTTTTATTACTGTAGCTCTATAGTACAGCTTGAAGTCAGGGATCGTGATGCCTCCAGAGGTTGTTTTATTGTACAGGATTCTTTTGGCTATCCTGGGTTTTTTGTTTTTCCATATGAAGTTGAGTATTATTCTTTCCAGGTCTGTGAAGAATTGTGTTGGTATTTTGATGGGGATTGCATTGAATCTGTAGATTGCTTTTGGTAAGATTGCCATTTTTACTATGTTAGTTCTGCCTATCCATGAGCATGGGAGATCTTTCCATTTTCTGACATCTTCTTCAATTTCTTTTTTCAGGGACTTAAAGTTCTTGTCATATAGGTCCTTCACTTGCTTGGTTAGTATTACCCCAAGGTATTTTATGTCATTTGTGGCTATAGTAAAGGGTGATGTGTCTCTGATTTCCTTCTCCGCTTTTTTGTCCATTGTATATAGGAGGGCTACTGATTTTTTGGAGTTGATCTTGTATCCTGCTATGTTGCTGAAGGTGTTTATAAGCTGTATCAGTTCCTTGGTGGAATCTTTGGGGTTGCTCAAGTATACTATCATGTCATCTGCAAATAGGGAAAGCTTGACTTCTTCCTTTCCAATTTGTATCCCCTTAATCTCCTTATGTTGTCTTATTGCTCTGGCTAGAACTTCAAGTACTATATTGAATAAGTATGGGGAGAGCGGACAGCCTTGCCTCGTTCCTGATTTTAGTGGAATTGCTTTGAGTTTCTCTCCATTTAATTTGATGTTGGCTGTTGGCTTGCTGTAAATTGCCTTTATTATGTTTAGGTATGTTCCCTGTATTCCTGATCGCTCCAAGACCTTTATCATGAAGGGGTGTTGGATTTTGTCAAATGCCTTTTCAGCATCTAGTGAGATGATCATGTGGTTTTTTTCTTTGAGTTTGTTTATATGGTGTATCACATTGACAGACTTTCGTATGTTGAACCATCCTTGCATCCCTGGAATGAATCCTACTTGATCATGGTGGATAATTGTTTTGATGTGGTCTTGGAGTCTGTTTGCCAGTATTTTATTGAGTATTTTTGCATCAATGTTCATGAGGGAGATCGGTCTGTAGTTCTCTTTCTTTGTTGTATCCTTGTTTGGTTTGGGAATCAGGGTAATTGTAGCCTCATAGAAGGAGTTTGGTAATGTTCCTTCTGTTTCTATTGTATGGAACAATTTAGAGAGTATTGGTATTAACTCTTCTTTGAAGATCTGGTAGAATTCTGCACTGAAACCATCTGGTCCTGGGCTTTTTTTGGTTGGGAGACTTTTAATGACTGTTTCTATTTCGTTAGGGGTTATTGGACTATTTAAATAGTTTATCTGGTCTTGATTTAATTTAGGTATGTGGTACCTATCCAGAAAATTATCCATTTCTTTTAGGTTTTCCAGTTTTGTGGAATAGAGGTTTTTGAAGTATGACCTGATGATTCTCTGGATTTCCTCAATGTCTGTTGTTATGTCCCCCTTTTCATTTCTGATTTTGTTGATTTGGATGCTCTCTCTCTGTCTTTTGGTTAGTTTGGATAAGGGCTTGTCTATCTTGTTGATTTTCTCAAAGAACCAACTCTTTGTTTCATTAATTTTTTGTATTGTTCTCTTTGTTTCTATTTTATTGATTTCAGCTCTCACTTTGATAATTTCCTGGCATCTATTTTTCCTGGGAGACTTTGCTTCTTCCTGTTCTAGAACTTTCAGGTGTGCTGTTAAGTCACTAGTGTGAGATTTCTCCAGCTTATTTATGTGGGCGTTTAGTGCTATGAATTTCCCTCTTAGTACTGCTTTCATAGTGTCCCATAGGTTTGGATATGTGGTGTCTTCATTTTCGTTGATCTCTAGGAAGTCTTTAATTTCTTTCTTTATTTCTTCCTTAACCCATTGGTGATTCAGGTGGGTATTGTTCAGTTTCCATGAGATTGTAGGTTTTCTGTAGTTTTTGTTGTTGTTGAAATCCAACTTTAGACCATGGTGGTCTGATAGAACACAGGAGGTTATTCTAATTGTTTTGTATCTGTTTAGATTTGCTTTGTGACCAAGTATGTGGTCAATTTTAGAGAAGGTTCCATGGGGTGCTGAGAAGAAGGTATATTCTTTTTTGTTAGGATGGAATGTTCTGTAGATGTCGATTAAGTCCATTTGAGTCATGACATCAATTAAGTCCTTTATTTCTCTGTTAAGTTTCGATTTGGGGGATCTGTCCAGTGGTGAAAGTGGGGTGTTGAGGTCTCCCACTATTAATGTGTGGGGTTTTATATGTGATTTAAGCTTTAATAATGTTTCTTTTACATATGTGGGTGCCCTTGTGTTTGGGGCATAAATGTTCAGAATTGAGACTTCATCTTGGTGGATCTTTCCTGTGATGAGTATGTAATGCCCTTCTTGATCTCTTTTGATTGATTTTAGTTTGAAGTCTATTTTGCTGGATATCAGGATGGCTACACCCGCTTGTTTCTTAAGACCGTTTGATTGGAAAGTCTTTTCCCAGCCTTTTATTTTTAGGTAGTATCTATCTTTGAATTTGAGATGTGTTTCTTGTATGCAGCAGAAAGATGGGTCCTGCTTTCGTATCCATTCTGTAAGCCTATGTCTTTTTATAGGTGAATTAAGTCCATTGATATTGAGGGATATTAATGTCCAGTGATTGTTCATTCCTGTTATTTTTTGGTGGTGATGTGTGTGTACTTTTCTTCGTTGGGGTCTACTGCTGTGGCTTTATCTATTGCCTGTGTTTTCGAGGTTGTATCTGACTTCCTTAGGTTGGAATTTTCCTTCTAGTGCTTTCTGTAGGGCTGGGTTTGTGGATAAATATTGTTTAAATCTGGCTTTGTCATGGAATGTCTTGTTCACTCCATCTATGACGATTGAAAGTTTTGCTGGGTATATTAGTCTAGGCTGACATCCATGGTCTCTTAATGTCTGCATTACATCTGTCCAGGACCTTCTGGCTTTCAAAGTCTCCATTGAGAAATCGGGTGTTATTCTGATAGGTTTGCCTTTATATGTCACTTGGCCTTTTTCCTTTGCTGCTCTTAATATTCTTTCTTTATTCTGTACGTTTAATTGTTTAATTATTATGTGGCGAGGGGACTTTTTTTGGGGGTCTAGTCTGTTTGGTGTTCTATAGGCTTCCTGTATCTTCATAGGCATTTCCTTCTTTAAGTTGGGAAAGTTTTCTTCTATGATCTTGTTGAATATATTTTCTGTGCCCTTGAGTTGGTATTCTTCTCCTTCTTCTACCCCTATTATTCGTAGGTTTGGTCTTTTCATGGTGTCCCAAATTTCTTGGACATTTTGGTTCATGACTTTGTTGACTTTAGTGTTTTCTTTGACTGATGAATCTATTTCTTCTATTGTATCTTCAACGCTAGAGATCCTCTCTTCCATCTCTTGCATTCTGTTGATTATACTTGCATCTGAAGTTCCCAATCGTTTTCTCAGATTTTCTATTTCCAGCATTCCCTCTGTTTGTGTCTTCTTCATTTTTTCTATTTCCTTTTTCAGGTCTTGGACTGTTTCCTTCATTTGTTTCATTGATTTTTCTTGATTTTCTTTCAGTATTTTATTGTTCTCTTCCAGGACTTTATTGATTTCTTCTAATTTGTTTGCCCTTTCCTCTAGTTGTTTACAGCGTTCTTCACATTTTTTTGTCTTTTCCTCTACACGAGCCTCTAGCTTCTTCATGATGACATTCATAAGGCTATTTTCTTCTGCTTCTTCCAATTTCTGATGTTCAGGTCTAGGTGTTGGAGGAGGGCTAGGGCCTGGTGATGGTGTATTACTATTCATTTTGTTGTATGTGTTTCTGCCTTGACGTCTGCCCATCTCCTTGTGGTTCGTTCCTGGCCTTATCCGCACACTTGGTTCAGAGCTGACAGATTCAGGAAGTCTCTCTCTCTTGTCCAGATGGGAGCTCTCTTGTCCAAATTGGAAGTCCGGGGCAGGATGGAAGCTCTTGTTCAGAAGGGAAGTCCGGGGGAGGATGGGTGCTCTCCTCTCTCTCTCTCTCTCTCTCTCTCTCTCTCTCTCTCTCTCTCTCTCCTCCAGATGGGAAATCCACGGCAAGATGGGAGCTGGGGGCCAGCCTCTAAGTCTCAAGAAGAGGCTTGGGGCTCAGGCGGATGGGCGTGGGGGCAGGGCGTGGAGACTGCAGGGTCTGCCAGGGGTCTTGGAGAGGGGGATCCTTCCCAGTGGGGCTAGAAGGGCACCTGCCCGGGGAGCAGAACCTGGGCCCAAGTTGGGCAGGTCTTCCCCGGAGTGGCTGGTGCCCAGGGATGGGGTAGGGGGCAAGCTAGGGCACTCACCTGAGCTTCAGAAGGGAAGTCCTGGGCAAGATGGGAGCTGGGGGGCCTGGCCTCTAAGTCTCAGGCAGAGGCTTGGGGCTCAGGCGGATGGGCGTGGGGGCAGGGCGTGGAGACTGCAGGGTCTGCCAGGGGTCTTGGAAAGGGGGATCCTTCCCAGTGGGGCTAGAAGGGCACCTGCCCGGGGAGCAGAACCTGGGCCCAAGTTGGGCAGGTCTTCCCCGGAGTGGCTGGTGCCCAGGGATGGGGTCGGGGGCAAGCTAGGGCACTCACCTGTGCTTCAGAAGGGAAGTCCTGGGCAAGATGGGAGCTGGGGGCCGGCCTCTAAGTCTCAGGAAGAGGCTTGGGGCTCAGGCAGATGGGAGTGGGGGCAGGGCGTGGAGACTGCAGGGTCTGCCAGGGGTCTTGGAGAAGGGGATCCTTCCCGGTTGGGGTAGAAGGGCACCTGCCCGGGGTCCAGAACCTGGGCCCAAGTTGGGCAGGTCTTCCCCGGAGTGGCTGGTGCCCAGGGATGGGGTCGGGGGCAAGCTAGGGCACTCACCTGTGCTTCAGAAGGGAAGTCCTGGGCAAGATGGGAGCTGGGGGCCGGCCTCTAAGTCTCAGGAAGAGGCTTGGGGCTCAGGCAGATGGGCGTGGGGGCAGGGCGTGGAGACTGCAGGGTCTGCCAGGGGTCTTGGAGAAGGGGATCCTTCCCGGTTGGGGTAGAAGGGCACCTGCCCGGGGTCCAGAACCTGGGCCCAAGTTGGGCAGGTCTTCCCCGGAGTGGCTGGTGCCCAGGGATGGGGTCGGGGGCAAGCTAGGGCACTCACCTGTGCTTCAGAAGGGAAGTCCTGGGCAAGATGGGAGCTGGGGGCCGGCCTCTAAGTCTCAGGAAGAGGATTGGGGCTCAGGCAGATGGGCGTGGGGGCAGGGCGTGGAGACTGCAGGGTCTGCCAGGGGTCTTGGAGAAGGGGATCCTTCCCGGTTGGGGTAGAAGGGCACCTGCCCGGGGTCCAGAACCTGGGCCCAAGTTGGGCAGGTCTTCCCCGGAGTGGCTGGTGCCCAGGGATGGGGTCGGGGGCAAGCTAGGGCACTCACCTGTGCTTCAGAAGGGAAGTCCTGGGCAAGATGGGAGCTGGGGGCCGGCCTCTAAGTCTCAGGAAGAGGCTTGGGGCTCAGGCAGATGGGCGTGGGGGCAGGGCGTGGAGACTGCAGGGTCTGCCAGGGGTCTTGGAGAAGGGGATCCTTCCCGGTTGGGGTAGAAGGGCACCTGCCCGGGGTCCAGAACCTGGGCCCAAGTTGGGCAGGTCTTCCCCGGAGTGGCTGGTGCCCAGGGATGGGGTCGGGGGCAAGCTGAGTTGAACTGGATATGGCCCATGTGTGTAGGAAGCTCAGTTCTTTTGTTCTGAGCAAGCTCACTCTTCTGGCCCTATAGATAACACAGGAGAGTAGAAGAGTGCTCTTCTCAAAAGCAGAGTGTGTTTCTTGTAAGGCGAGCTAGCATTTGTTTCCCAGTCCTAAATGGAGTTGAATCACATGAAGTTTCTTGTCCTACGAGCAAGAGTTGTTTTCTGGTAAGAAGAGACACTATTGTGCTCCATTTGCCATACACAGTGCAAATAGCACTCGCGTCTGTTCTCAGCAAGTACAGTGTTTTGGACTGATGAGAAGCTACTGTTCTCGTCAGTTTCCTAAGTGGAGTTGAACTAGATATGGCCCGTACTTCAGTAGCACAATTCTTTTGTTCTGAGAAAGCTCACTGTTCTGGCCCTATAGGAAACACAGTACAGTAGAAGAGTGCTCTTTTCTCAAAAGCAGAGTGTGTTTCCTGTAAGGCGAGCTAGTATTTGTTTCCCAGTCCTAAATGGAGTTGAATCACATGCAGTTTCTTGTCCCACGAGCAAGAGTTGTTTTCTGGTAAGAAGAGTCACTATTGTGCTCCATTTGCCATACACAGTGCAAATAGCACTCACGTCTGTTCCCAGCAAGTACAGTGTATTGGACTGAAGAGAAGCTACTGTTCTCGTCAGTTTCCTAAGTGGAGTTGAACTAGATATGGCCCGTATTTCGGAAGCACAGTTCTTTTGTTCTGAGCAAGCTCACTCTTCTGGCCCTATAGGAAACACAGTAGAGTAGAAGAATGCTCTTTTCTCAAAAGCAGAGTGTGTTTCTTGTAAGGCGAGCTAGTATTTGTTTCCCAGTCAGAAATGGAGTTGAATCATATGCAGTTTCTTATCCTACGCGCAACAGTTGTTTTCTGGTAAGAAGAGTCACTATTGTGCTCCCATTGCCATACACAGTGCAAATAGCACTCGCGTCTGTTCCCAGCAAGTACAGTGTATTAGACTAAAGAGAAGCTACTGTTCTCGTCAGTTTCCTAAGCAGAGTTGAAGTAGATATGGCCCGTGTGTGTAGGAAACACAGTTCTTTTGTTCTGAGCAAGCTCACTGTTCTGGCCCTATAGGAAACACAGGAGAGTAGAAGAGTGCTCTTTTCTCAAAAGCAGAGTGTGTTTCTTGAAAGGCGAGCTAGCGTTTGTTTCCCAGTCCTAAATGGAGTTGAAACACATGCAGTTTCTGGTCCTACGAGCAAGAGTTGTTTTCTGCTAATAAGAGTATTAGGATCCCTTTGCCATATACAGTGCAAATAGCACTCGCATCTGTTCCCAGCACGTAAAGTGTATTGGACTGAAGAGAAGCTACTGTTCTTGTTAGGTTCCTAAGCAGAGTTGAACTAGATATGGCCCATGTGTGTAGAAAGCACAGTTCTTTTGTTCTGAGCAAGCTCACTGTTCTGGCCCTATAGGAAACACAGTATAGTAGAAGAGTGCTCTTTTCTCAAAAGCAGAGTGTGTTTCTTGTAAGCCAAGCTAGCATTTGTTTCCCAGTCATAAACGGAGTTGAATCACATGCAGTTTCTGGTCCTACGAGCAAGAGTTGTTTTCTGCTAAGAAGAGTCACTATTGCGCTCCCATTGCCATACACAGTGCAAATAGCACTCGCTTCTGTTCCCAGCAAGTACAGTGTATTGGACTGAAGAGAAGCTACTGTTCTTGTCACTTTCTTAAGCAGAGTTGAACTAGATATGTCCCGTGTGTGTAGGAAGCACAGTTCTTTTGTTCTGAGCAAGCTCACTGTTCTGGCCCTATAGGAAACACAGTATAGTAGAAGAGTGCTCTTTTCTCAAAAGCAGAGTGTGTTTCTTGTAAGGCGAGCTAGTGTTTGTTTCCCAGTCCTAAATGGAGTTGAATCACATGCAGTTTCTTGTCCTACGAGCAAGAGTTGTTTTCTGGTAAGAAGAGTCACTATTGCGCTCCCATTTCCATACACAGTGCAAATAGCACTCGCTTCTGTTCCCAGCAAGTACAGTGTATTGGACTGAAGAGAAGCTACTGTTCTCGTCAGTTTCCTAAGTGGAGTTGAACTAGATATGGCCCGTACATCGGAAGCACAGTTCTTTTGTTCTGAGCAAGGTCACTGTTCTGGCCCTATAGGAAACACAGTAGATTAGAAGAGTGCTCTTTTCTCAAAAGCAGAGTGTGTTTCTTGTAAGACGAGCTAGTGTTTGTTTCCCAATCAGAAAAGGATTTGAATCACATGCAGTTTCTGCTCCTATGAGCAAGAGTTGTTTTGTGGTAAAAAGAGTCACTTTTGGCTCCATTCGCTATACACAGTGCAAAGAGCACTCGCATCTGTTCCCAGCAAGTACAGTGTATTGGACTGAAGAGAAGCTACTGTTCTTGTCAGTTTCCTAAGCAGAGTTGAACTGGATATGGCCCATGTGTGTAGGAAGCTCAGTTCTTTTGTTCTGAGCAAGCTCACTCTTCTGGCCCTATAGATAACACAGGAGAGTAGAAGAGTGCTCTTCTCAAAAGCAGAGTGTGTTTCTTGTAAGGCGAGCTAGCATTTGTTTCCCAGTCCTAAATGGAGTTGAATCACATGAAGTTTCTTGTCCTACGAGCAAGAGTTGTTTTCTGGTAAGAAGAGAAACTATTGTGCTCCCATTGCCATACACAGTGCAAATAGCACTCGCATCTGTTCCCAGCAAGCACAGTGTATTGGACTGAAGAGAAGCTACTGTTCTTGTCAGTTTCTCAGTGGAGTTGAACTAGATATGGCCCCTACATCGGAAGCACAGTTCTTTTGTTCTGAGCAAGCTCACTGTTCTGGCCCTATAGGAAACACAGTAGATGAGAAGAGTGCTCTTTTCTCAAAAGCAGAGTGTGTTTCTTGTAAGGCGAGCTAGTGTTTGTTTCCCAATCAGAAGAGGATTTGTATCACATGCAGTTTCTGGTCCTATGAGAAAGAGTTGTTTTGTGGTAAAAAGTGTCACTTTTGTGCTCCTTTCACCATATACAGTGCAAAGAACACTGTAGTCTGTTTCCAGCAAGTACAGTGTATAGGACTGAAGAGAAGCTACTGTTCTTGTCAGTTTCCTAAGCAGAGTTGAACTAGATATGGGCCGGGTGTCGGAAGCACAGTGCTTTTGTTCTGACCAAGCTCATTGTTCTAGCCCTATAGGAAACACAGTATATTGGAAGAGTGCTCTTTTCTCAAAAGCAGAGTGTGTTTCCTGTAAGGCGAGCTAACATTTGTTTCCCAGTCCTAAACCGAGTCGAAACACATGCAGTTTCTGTTCCTACAAGCAAGAGTTGTTTTCTGCTAAGAAGAGTATTGTGCTCCATTTTCCATATACAGTGCAAATAGCACTCGCATCTGTTCCCAGCAAGTACAGTGTATTGGACTGAAGAGAAGCTACTGTTCTTGTCAGTTTCCTAAGCAGAGCTGAACTATATATGGCCCGTGTGTAGGAAGCACAGTTCTTTTGTTCTGAGCAAGCTCACTGTTCTCGCTCTATAGGAAACACAGAAGAGTAGAAGAGTGCTCTTCTCAAAAGCAGAGTGTGTTTCTGGTAAGGCAAGCTAGTATTTGTTTCCCAGTCCTAAATGGAGTTGAATCACATGCAGTTTCTTGTCCCACGAGCAAGAGTTGTTTTCTGGTAAGAAGAGTCACTATTGTGCTCCATTTGCCATACACAGTGCAAATAGCACTCACGTCTGTTCCCAGCAAGTACAGTGTATTGGACTGAATAGAAGCTACTGTTCTCGTCAGTTTCCTAAGTGGAGTTGAACTAGATATGGCCCGTATGTCGGAAGCACAGTTCTTTTGTTCTGAGCAAGCGCAGTCTTCTGGACCTATAGGAAACACAGTAGATTAGAAGAGTGCTCTTTTCTCAAAAGTAGAGTGAGTTTCTTGTAAGGCAAGCTAGCATTTGTTTCCCAGACAGAAATGGAGTTGAATCACATGCAGTTTCTGGTCCTACGAGCAGGAGTTGTTTTCTGGTAAGAAGAGTCACTATTGTGCTCCATTTGCCATACACAGTGCAAATAGCACTCGCATCTGTTCCCAGCAAGTACAGTGTATTGGACTGAAGAGAAGCTACAGTTCTCGTCAGTTTCCTAAGTGGAGTTGAACTAGATATGGCCCATACGTCGGAAGCACAGTTCTTTTTTTCTGAGCAAGCTCACTGTTCTGGCCCTATAGGAAACACAGTAGATGAGAAGAGTGCTCTTTTCTCAAAAGCAGAGTGTGTTTCTTGTAAGGCGAGCTAGTGTTTGTTTCCCAATCAGAAGAGGATTTGTATGACATGCAGTTTCTGGTCCTATGAGAAAGAGTTGTTTTGTGGTAAAAAGAGTCACTTTTGTGCTCCATTCACCATATACAGTGCAAAGAACACTGGAGTCTGTTTCCAGCAAGTACAGTGTATAGGACTGAAGAGCAGCTACTGTTCTTGTCAGTTTCCTAAGCAGAGTTGAACTAGATATGGCCCAGGTGTCAGAAGCACAGTGCTTTTGTTCTGAGCAAGCTCACTGTTCTGGCCCGATAGGAAACACAGTAGATTAGAAGAGTGCTCTTTTCTCAAAAGCAGAGTGTGTTTCTTGTAAGGCGAGCTAGTGTTTGTTTCCCAGTCCTAAACCGAGTTGAAACACATGCAGTTTCTGTTCCTACGAGCAAGAGTTGTTTTCTGCTAAGAAGAGTATTGTGCTCCCTTTTCCATATACAGTGCAAATAGCACTGGCGTCTGTTCCCAGCAAGTACAGTGTATTGGACTGAAGAGATGCTACTGTTCTCGTCAGTTTCCTAAGCAGAGTTGAACTAGATATGGTCCGTGTTTCGGAAGCACAGTTCTTTTGTTCTGAGCAAGCTCACTGTTCTGGCCCTATAGGAAACACAGTAGATTAGAAGAGTGCTCTTTTCTCAAAAGCAGAGTGTGTTTCTTGTAAGGTGAGCTAGTATTTGTTTCCCAGTCAGAAATGGAGTTGAATCACATGCAGTTTCTTGTCCTACGAGCAAGAGATGTTTTCTGCTAAGAAGAGTCACTATTGCGCTTCCATTGCCATACACAGTGCAAAGAGCACTCTTGTCTTATCCCTGCAAGTACAGTGTATTGGACTGAAGAGAAGCTACTGTTCTTGTCAGTTTCCTAAGCAGAGTTGAACTAGATATGGCCCGTGTGTGTAGGAAGGACAGTTCTTTTGTTCTGAGCAAGCTCATTGTTCTGGCCCTATAGGAAACACAGTAGATTAGAAGAGTGCTCTTTTCTCAAAAGCAGAGTGTGTTTCCTGTAAGGCGAGCTAGTATTTGTTTCCCAGTCAGAAATGGAGTTGAATCACATGCAGTTTCTGGTCCTACGAGCAGGAGTTGTTTTCTGGTAAGAAGAGTCACTATTGTGCTCCCATTTCCATACACAGTGCAAATAGCACTCGCGTCTGTTCCTAGCAAGTACAGTGTATTGGACTGAAGAGAAGCTACAGTTCTCGTCAGTTTCCTAAGTGGAGTTGAACTAGATATGGCTCCTACGTCGGAAACACAGTTCTTTTGTTCTGAGCAAGCTCACTGTTCTGGCCCTAAGGAAACACAGTAGATTAGAAGAGTGCTCTTTTCTCAAAAGCAGAGTGTGTTTCTTGTAAGGCTAGCTAGTATTTGTTTCCCAGTCAGAAATGGATTTGAATCACATGCAGTTTCTGGTCCTACGCGCAAGAGTTGCTTTCTGGTAAGAAGAGTCACTATTGCGCTCCATTTGCCATACACAGTGCAAATAGGACTCGCGTCTGTTTTCAGCAAGTACAGTGTATTGGACTGAAGAGAAGCTACTGTTCTCGTCAGTCTCCTCAGTGGAGTTGAACTACATATGGCCCCTACGTCAGAAGCACAGTTCTTCTGTTCTGAGCAAGCTCATTGTTCTGGCCCTATAGGAAACACAGTAGAGTAGAAGAGTGCTCTTTTCTCAAAAGCAGAGTGTGTTTCTTGTAAGGCGAGCTAGTGTTTGTTTCCCAATCTGAAAAGGATTTGAATCACATGCAGTTTCTGGTCCTATGAGCAAGAGTTGTTTTGTGGTAAAAAGAGTCACTTTTGTACTCCATTCGCCATACACAGTGCAAAGAGCACTCGGGTCTCTTTCCAGCAAGTACAGTGTATTGGACTGAAGAGAAGCTACTGTTCTTGTCAGTTTCCTTAGCAGAGTTGAACTAGATATGGCCCCTGTGTGTGAAGCACAGTGCTTTTGTTCTGAGCAAGCTCACTGTTCTGGCCCTATAGGAAACACAGGAGAGTAGGAGAGTGCTCTTTTCTCAAAAGCAGAATGTGTTTCTTGTAAGGCGAGCTAGTATTTGTTTCCCAATCAGAAATGGAGTTGAATCACATGCAGTTTCTGGTCGTACGAGCAGGAGTTGTTTTCTGGTAAGAAGGGTCACTATTGTGCTCCCATTGCCATACACAGTGCAAATAGCACTAGCGTCTGTTCCCAGCAAGTACAGTGTATTGGACTGAAGAGAAGCTACTGTTCTCGTCAGTTTCCTAAGCAGAGTTGAACTAGATATGGCCCGTGTTTCGGAAGCACAGTGCTTTTGTTCTGAGCAAGCTCACTGTTTTGGCCCTATAGGAAACACAGTAGATTAGAAGAGTGCTCTTTTCTCAAAAGCACAGTGTGTTTCTTGTAAGGTGAGCTAGTATTTGTTTCCCAGTCAGAAATGGAGTTGAATCACATGCAGTTTCTTGTCCTACGAGCAAGAGATGTTTTCTGCTAAGAAGAGTCACTATTGAGCTTCCATTGCCATACACAGTGCAAAGAGCACGCTTGTCTTATCCGTGCAAGTACAGTGTATTGGACTGAAGAGAAGCTACTGTTCTTGTCAGTTTCTCAGTGGAGTTGAACTAGATATGGCCCCTACGTCAGAAGCACAGTTCTTTTGTTCTGAGCAAGCTCACTGTTCTGGCCCTATAGGAAACACAGGAGAGTAGAAGAGTGCTCTTTTCTCAAAAGCAGAGTGTGTTATTGTAAGGCGAGCTAGTGTTTGTTTCCCAATCAGAAGAGGATTTGTATCACATGCAGTTTCTGGTCCTATGAGAAAGAGTAGTTTTGTGGTAAAAAGAGTCACTTTTGTGCTCCATTCACCATATACAGTACAAAGAACACTGGAGTCTGTTTCCAGCAACTACAGTGTATAGGACTGAAGAGAAGCTACTGTTCTTGTCAGTTTCCTAAGCAGAGTTTAACTAGATATGGCCCCTGTGTGGGAAGCACAGTGCTTTTGTTCTGAGCAAGCTCACTGTTCTGGCCCTATAGGAAACACAGTAGATTAGAAGAGTGCTCTTTTCTCAAAAGCAGAGTGTGTTTCTTGTAAGGCGAGCTAGCATTTGTTTCCCAGTCCTAAACCGAGTTGAAACACATGCAGTTTCTGTTCCTACGAGCAAGAGTTGTTTTCTGCTAAGAAGAGTATTGTGCTCCCTTTTCCATATACAGTGCAAATAGCACTCGCGTCTGTTCCCAGCAAGTACAGTGTATTGGACTGAAGAGAAGCTACTGTTCTCGTCAGTTTCCTAAGTGGAGTTGAACTAGATATGGCCCATACTTCGGAAGCACAGTTCTTTTGTTCTGAGCAAGCTCACTGTTCTGGCCCTATAGGAAACACAGTAGATTAGAAGAGTGCTCTTTTCTCAAAAGCAGAGTGTGTTTCTTGTAAGTCGAGCGAGTATTTGTTTCCCAGTCAGAAATGGAGTTGAATCACATGCAGTTTCTGGTCCTATGAGCAGGAGTTGTTTTCTGGTAAGAAGAGTCACTATGGTGCTCCCATTTCCATACACAGTGCAAATAGCACTCGCGTCTGTTCCCTGCAAGTACAGTGTATTGGACTGAAGAGAAGCTACTGTTCTCGTCAGTTTCCTAAGTGGAGTTGAACTAGATATGGCCCATAGGTCGGAAGCACAGTTCTTTTGTTCTGAGCAAGCTCACTGTTCTGGCCCTATAAGAAACACAGTAGATTAGAAGAGTGCTCTTTTCTCAAAAGCAGAGTGTGTTTCTTGTAAGGCGAGCTAGTATTTGTTTCCCAGTCAGAAATGGAGTTTAATCACATGCAGTTTCTGGTCCTACGAGCAGGAGTTGTTTTCTGGTAAGAAGAGTCACTATTGTTTTCCATTTGCCATACACAGTGCAAATAGCACCAGCGTCTGTTCCCAGCAAGTACAGTGTATTGGACTGAAGAGAAGCTACTGTTCTTGTCATTTTCCTAAGCAGAGTTGAACTAGATATGGCCCGTGTGTCTGTAGCACAGTTCTTTTGTTTTGAGCATTCTCACTCTTCTGGCACTATAGGAAACACAGTAGAGTAGAGGATTGCTCTTTTCTCTAAAGCAGAGTGTGTTTCTTGAAAGGCGAGCCAGTGTTTGTTTCCCAATCAGAAAAGGATTTGAATCACATGCAGTTTCTGGTCCTTTGAGCAAGAGTTGTTTTGTGGTAAAAAGAGTCACTTTTGTGCTCCATTCGCCATACACAGTGCAAAGAGGACTCGGGTCTCTTTCCAGCAAGTACAGTGTATTGGACTGAAGAGAAGCTACTGTTCTTGTCAGTTTACTTAGCAGAGTTGAACTAGATATGGCCCCTGTGTGGGAAGCACAGTGCTTTTGTTCTGAGCAAGCTCACTGTTCTGGCCCTATAGGAAACACAGGAGAGTAGGAGAGTGCTCTTTTCTCAAAAGCAGAATGTGTTTCTTGTAAGGCGAGCTAGTGTTTGTTTCCCAATCAGAAATGGAGTTGAATCACATGCAGTTTCTGGTCCTACGAGGAGGAGTTGTTTTCTGGTAAGAAGAGTCACTATTGCGCTCCCATTTCCATACACAGTGCAAATAGCACTGGCGTCTGTTCCCAGCAAGTACAGTGTATTGGACTGAAGAGAAGCTACTGTTCTCGTCAGTTTCCTAAGTGGAGTTGAACTAGATATGGCCCATACTTCGGAAGCACAGTTCTTTTGTTCTGAGCAAGCTCACTGTTCTGGCCCTATAGGAAACACAGTAGATTAGAAGAGTGCTCTTTTCTCAAAAGCAGAGTGTGTTTCTTGTAAGTCGAGCGAGTATTTGTTTCCCAGTCAGAAATGGAGTTGAATCACATGCAGTTTCTGGTCCTATGAGCAGGAGTTGTTTTCTGATAAGAAGAGTCACTATGGCGCTCCCATTTCCATACACAGTGCAAATAGCACTCGCGTCTGTTCCCTGCAAGTACAGTGTATTGGACTGAAGAGAAGCTACTGTTCTCGTCAGTTTCCTAAGTGGAGTTGAACTAGATATGGCCCATAGGTCGGAAGCACAGTTCTTTTGTTCTGAGCAAGCTCACTGTTCTGGCCCTATAAGAAACACAGTAGATTAGAAGAGTGCTCTTTTCTCAAAAGCAGAGTGTGTTTCTTGTAAGGCGAGCTAGTATTTGTTTCCCAGTCAGAAATGGAGTTTAATCACATGCAGTTTCTGGTCCTACGAGCAGGAGTTGTTTTCTGGTAAGAAGAGTCACTATTGTTTTCCATTTGCCATACACAGTGCAAATAGCACTAGCATCTGTTCCCAGCAAGTACAGTGTATTGGACTGAAGAGAAGCTACTGTTCTTGTCATTTTCCTAAGCAGAGTTGAACTAGATATGGCCCGTGTGTCTGTAGCACAGTTCTTTTGTTTTGAGCATTCTCACTCTTCTGGCACTATAGGAAACACAGAAGAGTAGAGGAATGCTCTTTTCTCTAAAGCAGAGTGTGTTTCTTGAAAGGCGAGCCAGTGTTTGTTTCCCAATCAGAAAAGGATTTGAATCACATGCAGTTTCTGGTCTTATGAGCAAGAGTTGTTTTGTGGTAAAAATAGTCACTTTTGTGCTCCATTCGCCATACACAGTGCGAAGAGCACTCCCGTCTGTTCCCAGCAAGTCCAGTGTATTGGACTGAAGAGAAGCTACTGTTCTTTTCCGTTTCGTAACCAGAGTTGAAGTAGATATGGCCCGTGTGTGTAGGAAGCACATTTCTTTTGTTCTGAGCAAGCTCACTCTTCTGGCCATTTAGGAAACACAGTAGATTAGAACAGTGCTCTTTTCTCAAAAGCAGAGTGTGTTTCTTGTAAGGCGAGATTGTGTTTGTTTCTCAGTCAGAAATGGAGTTGAATCACATGCAGTTTATGGTCCTACGAGCAGGAGTTGTTTTCTGGTAAGAAGAGTCACTATTGTTTTCCATTTGCCATACACAGTGCAAATAGCACCAGCGTCCGTTCCCAGCAAGTACAGTGTATTGGACTGAAGAGAAGCTACTGTTCTTGTCATTTTCCTAAGCAGAGTTGAACTAGATATGGCCCGTGTGTCTGTAGCACAGTTCTTTTGTTTTGAGCATTCTCACTCTTCTGGCACTATAGGAAACACAGTAGAGTAGAGGATTGCTCTTTTCTCTAAAGCAGAGTGTGTTTCTTGAAAGGCGAGCCAGTGTTTGTTTCCCAATCAGAAAAGGATTTGAATCACATGCAGTTTCTGGTCCTTTGAGCAAGAGTTGTTTTGTGGTAAAAAGAGTCACTTTTGTGCTCCATTCGCCATACACAGTGCAAAGAGCACTCGGGTCTCTTTCCAGCAAGTACAGTGTATTGGACTGAAGAGAAGCTACTGTTCTTGTCAGTTTACTTAGCAGAGTTGAACTAGATATGGCCCCTGTGTGGGAAGCACAGTGCTTTTGTTCTGAGCAAGCTCACTGTTCTGGCCCTATAGGAAACACAGGAGAGTAGGAGAGTGCTCTTTTCTCAAAAGCAGAATGTGTTTCTTGTAAGGCGAGCTAGTGTTTGTTTCCCAATCAGAAATGGAGTTGAATCACATGCAGTTTCTGGTCCTACGAGCAGGAGTTGTTTTCTGGTAAGAAGAGTCACTATTGCGCTCCCATTTCCATACACAGTGCAAATAGCACTGGCGTCTGTTCCCAGCAAGTACAGTGTATTGGACTGAAGAGAAGCTACTGTTCTCGTCAGTTTCCTAAGTGGAGTTGAACTAGATATGGCCCATACTTCGGAAGCACAGTTCTTTTGTTCTGAGCAAGCTCACTGTTCTGGCCCTATAGGAAACACAGTAGATTAGAAGAGTGCTCTTTTCTCAAAAGCAGAGTGTGTTTCTTGTAAGTCGAGCGAGTATTTGTTTCCCAGTCAGAAATGGAGTTGAATCACATGCAGTTTCTGGTCCTATGAGCAGGAGTTGTTTTCTGGTAAGAAGAGTCACTATGGTGCTCCCATTTCCATACACAGTGCAAATAGCACTCGCGTCTGTTCCCTGCAAGTACAGTGTATTGGACTGAAGAGAAGCTACTGTTCTCGTCAGTTTCCTAAGTGGAGTTGAACTAGATATGGCCCATAGGTCGGAAGCACAGTTCTTTTGTTCTGAGCAAGCTCACTGTTCTGGCCCTATAAGAAACACAGTAGATTAGAAGAGTGCTCTTTTCTCAAAAGCAGAGTGTGTTTCTTGTAAGGCGAGCTAGTATTTGTTTCCCAGTCAGAAATGGAGTTTAATCACATGCAGTTTCTGGTCCTACGAGCAGGAGTTGTTTTCTGGTAAGAAGAGTCACTATTGTTTTCCATTTGCCATACACAGTGCAAATAGCACTAGCATCTGTTCCCAGCAAGTACAGTGTATTGGACTGAAGAGAAGCTACTGTTCTTGTCATTTTCCTAAGCAGAGTTGAACTAGATATGGCCCGTGTGTCTGTAGCACAGTTCTTTTGTTTTGAGCATTCTCACTCTTCTGGCACTATAGGAAACACAGTAGAGTAGAGGAATGCTCTTTTCTCTAAAGCAGAGTGTGTTTCTTGAAAGGCGAGCCAGTGTTTGTTTCCCAATCAGAAAAGGATTTGAATCACATGCAGTTTCTGGTCTTATGAGCAAGAGTTGTTTTGTGGTAATAATAGTCACTTTTGTGCTCCATTCGCCATACACAGTGCGAAGAGCACTCCCGTCTGTTCCCAGCAAGTCCAGTGTATTGGACTGAAGAGAAGCTACTGTTCTTTTCCGTTTCGTAACCAGAGTTGAAGTAGATATGGCCCGTGTGTGTAGGAAGCACATTTCTTTTGTCCTGAGCAAGCTCACTCTTCTGGCCATTTAGGAAACACAGGAGATTAGAACAGTGCTCTTTTCTCAAAAGCAGAGTGTGTTTTTTGTAAGGCGAGATTGTGTTTGTTTCTCAGTCAGAAATGGAGTTGAATCACATGCAGTTTATGGTTCTACGAGCAGGAGTTGTTTTCTGGTAAGAAGAGTCACTATTGCGTTCTCACTGCCATACACAGTGCAAATAGCACTCGTGTCTGTTCCCAGCAAGTACAGTGTATTGGACTAAAGAGAAGCTACTGTTCTCGTCATTTTCCTAAGTGGAGTTGAACTAGATATGGCCCGTACGTTGGAAGCACAGTTCTTTTGTTCTGAGGAAGCTCACTGTTCTGGCCCTATAGGAAACACAGTAAATTAGAAGAGTGCTCTTTTCTCAAAAGCAGAGTGTGTTTCTTGTAAGGCGAGCTAGTATTTGTCTCCCAGTCAGAAATGGAGTTGAATCACTTGCAGTTTCTGGTCCTACGAACAAGAGTTGTTTTCTGGTAAGAAGAGTCACTATTCTGCTCCCATTGCCATACACAGTACAATAGCACTCGCGTCTGTTCCCATCAAGTACAGTGTATTGGACTGAAGAGAAGCTACTGTTCTTGTCACTTTCCTAAGCAGAGTTGAACGAGAAATGACCTGTGTGTGTAGGAAGCACAATTTTTTTCTTCTGAGCAAGCTCACTGTTCTGGCCCTATAGGAAACACAGGAGAGTAGAAGAGTGCTCTTTTCTCAAAAGCAGAGTGTGTTTCTTGTAAGGCGAGCTAGTATTTGTTTCCCAGTCAGAAATTGAGTTTAATCACATGCAGTTTCTGGTCCTACGAGCAAGAGTTGTTTTCTGGTAAGAAGATTCACTATTGCGCTCCCATTGACATACACACTGCAAATAGCACTTGCGTCTGTTCCCAGCAAGTACAGTGTATTGGACTCAAGGGAAGCTACTGTTCTTGTCAGGTTCCTAAACAGAGTTGAACTAGATATGGCCCGTGTGTGTAGAAAGCACAGTTCTTTTGTTCTGAGCAAGCTCACTGTTCTGGCCCTATAGGAAACACAGTATAGAAGAAGAGTGCTCTTTTCTCAAAAGCAGAGTGTGTTTCTTGTAAGGCGAGCTAGTATTTGTTTCCCATTCGTAAACGGAGTTGAATCACAATCAGTTTCTTGTCCTACGAGCAAGAGTTGTTTTCTGCTAAGAAGAGTCACTGTTGCGCTCCCATTGCCATACACATTGCAAATAGCACTCGCGTCTTCACCCAGCAAGTACAGTGTATTAGACTGAAGAGAAGCTACTGTTCTTGTCAGTTTCCTAAGCAGAGTTGAACTAGATATGGCCCGTGTGTGTAGGAAGCACAGTTCTTTTGTTCTGAGCAAGCTCACTGTTCTGGCCCTATAGGTATCACAGGAGAGTAGAAGAGTGCTCTTTTCTCAAAAGCAGAGTGTGTTTATTGTAAGGCGAGCTAGTGTTTGTTTCCCAGTCCTAAATGGAGTTGAATCACATGTAGTTTCTTGTCCTGCAAGCAAGAGTTGTTTTCTGGTAAGAAGAGTCACTACTGTGCTCCCATTGCCATACACAGTGCAAATAGCACTCGCCTCTGTTTCCAGCAAGTACAGTGTATTGGACTGAAGAGAAGCTACTGTTCTCGTCAGTTTCCTAAGTGGAGTTGAACGAGATATGGGCTGTATGTCAGAAGCAAAGTTCTTTTGTTCTGAGCAAGCTCATTGTTCTGGCCCTTTAGGAAACACAGTAGATTAGAAGAGTGCTCTTTTCTCAAAAGCAGAGTGTGTTTCTTGTAAGGCGAGCTGGTATTTGTTTCCCAGTCAGAAATGGAGATGAATCACATGCAGTTTCTGGTCCTGCGAGCAGGAGTTGTTTTCTGGTAAGAAGAGTCACTATTGTGCTCCCAATTCCATACACAGTGCAAATAGCACTCGCGTCTGTTCCCAGCAAGTACAGTGTATTGGCCTGAAGAGAAGCTACTGTTCTCGTCAGTTTCCTAAGTGGATTTGAATTAGATATGGCCCATATGTCGGAAGCACAGTTCTTTTGTTCTGAGCAAGCTCACTGTTCTGGCCCTATAGGAAACACAGCAGAGTAGAAGAGTGCTCTTTTCTCAAAAGCAGAGTGTGTTTCTTGTAAGGCGAGCTAGTATTTGTTTCCCAGTCAGAAATGGAGTTGAATCACATGCAGTTTCTGGTCCAAAGAGCAAGAGTTGTTTTCTCTTAAGAAGAGTCACTATTTTGCTCCATTTGCCTTACACAGTGCAAATAGCACTCGCGTCTTTTCCCAGCAAGTACAGTGTATTGGACTGAAGAGAAGCTACTGTTCTCGTCAGTTTCCTAAGTGCAGTTAAACTAGATAGGCCCGTACATTGGAAGCACATTTCTGTTGTTCTGAGCAAGCTCACTGTTCTGGCCCAAAGAAAACACAGTAGATCAGAAGAGTGCTCTTTTCTCAAAAGCAGAGTGTGTTTCTTGTAAGGCGAGCTAGTGTTTGTTTCCCAATCAGAAAAGGATTTGAATAACATGCAGTTTCTGGTCCTATGAGCAAGAGTTGTTTTGTGGTAAAAAGAGTCACTTTTGTGCTCCATTCGCCATACACAGTGCAAAGAACACTGGCGTCTGATCCCAGCAAGTACAGTGTATTGGACTGAAGAGAAGCTAAAGTTCTTGTCAGTTTCCTAAGCAGAGTTGAAGTAGATATGGCCCGTGTGTGTAGGAAGCACAGTTCTTTTGTTCTGAGCAAGCTAACTGTTCTGGCCCTATAGGAAACACAGGAGAGTAGAAGAGTGCTCTTTTCTCAAAAGCAGAGTGTGTTTCTTGTAAGGGAGCTAGCGTTTGTTTCCCAGTCCTAAATGGAGTTGAATCACATGAAGATTCCTTTCCTACTAACAAGAGTTGTTTTCTGGTAAGAAGAGTCACTATTGCGCTCCCATTGACATACACAGTGCAAATAGCACTCGCTTCTGTTTGTAGCAAGTACAGTGTATTGGACTGAAGAGAAGCTACTCTTCTAGTCAGTTTCCTCAGTGGAGTTGAATTAGATATTGCCCGTACATCGGAAGCACAGTTCTTTTGTTCTGAGCAAGCTCACTCTTCTGGCCCTATAGGAAACACAGGAGAGTAGAAGAGTGCTCTTTTCTCAAAAGCAGAGTGTGTTTCTTGTAAGGCCAGCTAGTGTTTGCTTCCCAGTCCTAAATGGAATTGAATCACATGAAGTTTCTTGTCCTACGAGCAAGAGTTGTTTTCTGGTAAGAAGAGTCACTATTGCGCTCCCATTGCCATACAAAGTGCAAATAGCAATCGTGTCTGTTCCCAGCAAGTACAGTGTATTGGACTGAAAAGAAGCAACTGTTCTCGTCAGTTTCCTAAGTGGAGTTGAACTAGATATGGCCCGTACGTTGGAAGCACAGTTCTTTTGTTCTGAGCAAGCTAACTGTTCTGGCCCTATAGGAAACACAGTAGATTAAAAGAGTGCTCTTTTCTCAAAAGCAGAGTGTGTTTCTTGAAAGGCGAGCTAGTGTTTGTTTCCCAATCAGAAAAGGATTTGAATCACATGCAGTTTCTGGTCCTATGAGCAAGAGTTGTTTTGTGGTAAAAAAAAAAATCACTTTTGTGCTCCCTTCGCCATACACAGTGCAAAGAGCACTCGAGTCTGTTTCCAGCAAGTACAGTGTATTGGACTGAAGAGAAGCTACTGTTTTTGTCAGGTTCCTAAGTGGAGTTGAACTAGATATGGCCCGTGTGTTGGAAGCACAGTGCTTTTGTGCTGAGCAAGCTCACTGTTCTGGCCCTATAGGAAACACAGTAGAGTAGAAGAGTGCTCTTTTCTCAAAAGCAGAGTGTGTTTCTTGTAAGGCAAGCTAGTGTTTGTTTCCCAATCAGAAAAGGATTTGAATCACATGCAGTTTCTGGACCTATGAGCAAGAGTTGATTTGTGGTAAAAAAGAGTCACTTTTGTGCTCCATTCGCCATACACAGTGCAAAGAGCGCTCGTGTATGATCCCAGCAAGTACAGTGTATTGGACTGAAGAGAAGCTACTGTTCTTGTCAGTTTCCTAAACAGAGTTGAACTAGATATGGCCCATGTGTGTAGATAGCACAGATCATTTGTTCTGAGCAAGCTCACTGTTCTGGCCCTATAGGAACACAGGAGAGTAGAAGAGTGCTCTTTTCTCAAAAGCAGAGTGTGTTTCTTGTAAGGCAAGCTAGTGTTTGTTTCCAGGCCTAAATGGAGTTGAATCACATGCAGTTTCTTGTCCTACAAGCAAGAGTTGTTTTCTGGTAAGAAGAGTCACTATTGTGCTCCCATTGCTATACCCAGTGCAAATAGCACTTGCGTCTGTTCCCAGCAAGTACAGTGTATTGGACTGAAGAGAAGCTACTGTTCTTTTCGGTTTCCTAAGTGGAGTTGAACTAGATATGGCCCGTATGTCGGAAGCACAGTTCTTTTGTTCTGAGCAAGCTCACTGTTCTGGTCCTATTGGAAACACAGTAGATTAGAAGAGTGCTCTTTTCTCAAAAGCAGAGTGTGTTTCTTGTAAGGCGAGCTAGTATTTGTTTCCCAGTCAGAAATGGAGTTGAATCACATGCAGTTTCTGGTCCTATGAGCAAGAGTTGTTTTTGTGTAAGAAGAGTCACTATTGTGCTCCATTTGCCCTACACAGTGCAAATAGCACTGGCTTCTGTTCCCAGCAAGTACAGTGTATTGGACTGAAGAGAAGCTACTGTTCTCGTCAGTTTCCTAAGTGGAGTTGAAGTAGATATGGCCCGTACATCAGAAGCACAGATCTTTTGTTCTGAGCAAGCTCACTGTTCTGGCCCTATAGGAAACACAGTATATTAGAAGAATGCTCTTTTCTCAAAAGCAGAGTGTTTTTCTTGTAAGGCGAGCTAGTGTTTGTTTCCCAATCAGAAAAGGATTTGAATCACATGCAGTTTCTGGTCCTATGTGCAAGAGTTGTTTTGTGGTAAAAAGAGTCACTTTTGTGCTCCATTCGCCATACACAGTGCAAAGAGCACTCGCATCTGATCCCAGCAAGTACAGTGTATTGGACTGAAGAGAAGCTATTGTTCTTGTCAGTTTCCTAAGCAGAGTTGAACTAGATATGGCCCGTGTGTCGGAAGCACAGTGCTTTTGTTCTGAGGAAGCTCACTGTTCTGGCCCTATAGGAAACACAGTAGATCAGAAGTGTGCTGTTTTCTTAAAAGTAGAATGTGTTTCTAGTAAGGCAAGTTAGTATTTGTTTCCCAGTAAGTAATGAAGTTGAATCACATGCAGTTTCTTGTCCTACGAGCAAGAGTTGTTTTCTGCTGAGAAGATTCACTATTGCGCTCCCATTGCCATACACAGTGCAAATAGCACTCGCGTCTGTTCCCAGCAAGTACAGTGTATTGGACTGAAGAGAAGCTACTGTTCTTTTCAGTTTCCTAAGCAGAGTTGAAGTAGATAGGGCCCGTGTGTGTAGGAAGCACAGTTTTTTTGTTCTGTGCAAGCTCACTGTTCTGGCCCTATAGGAAACACAGTAGATTAGAAGAGTGCTCTTTTCTCAAAAGCAGAGTGTGTTTCTTGTAAGGCGAGCTAGTATTTGTTTCCCTGTCAGAAATGGAGTTGAATCACATGCAGTTTCTGGTCCTATGAGCAAGAGTTGTTTTTGTGTAAGAAGAGTCACTATTGTGCTCCATTTGCCATACACAGTGCAAATAGCACTCGCGTCTGTTCCCAGCAAGTACAGTGTATTGGACTGAAGAGAAGCTACTGTTCTCGTCAGTTTCCTAAGTGGAGTTGAACTAGATATGGCTCGTACATCGGAAGCACAGATCTTTTGTTCTGAGCAAGCTCACTGTTCTGGCCCTATAGGAAACACAGTATATTAGAAGAATGCTCTTTTCTCAAAAGCAGAGTGTATTTCTTGTAAGGCGAGCTAGTGTTTTTTTCCCAGTCAGAAAAGGATTTGAATCACATGCAGTTTCTGGTCCTATGAGCAAGAGTTGTTTTGTGGTAAAAAGAGTCACTTTTGTCCTGCATTCGCCATACACAGTGCAAAGAGCACTCACGTCTGATCCCAGCAAGTACAGTGTATTGGACTGAAGAGAAGCTACTGTTCTTGTCAGTTTCCAAAGCAGAGTTGAACTAGACATGGCCCGTGTGTGTAGGAAGCACAGTTTTTTTGTTCTGTGCAAGCTCACTGTTCTGGCCCTATAGGAAACACAGTAGATTAGAAGAGTGCTCTTTTCTCAAAAGCAGAGTGTGTTTCTTGTAAGGCGAGCTAGTATTTGTTTCCCTGTCAGAAATGGAGTTGAATCACATGCAGTTTCTGGTCCTATGAGCAAGAGTTGTTTTTGTGTAAGAAGAGTCACTATTGTGCTCCATTTGCCATACACAGTGCAAATAGCACTCGCGTCTGTTCCCAGCAAGTACAGTGTATTGGACTGAAGAGAAGCTACTGTTCTCGTCAGTTTCCTAAGTGGAGTTGAACTAGATATGGCTCGTACATCGGAAGCACAGATCTTTTGTTCTGAGCAAGCTCACTGTTCTGGCCCTATAGGAAACACAGTATATTAGAAGAATGCTGTTTTCTCAAAAGCAGAGTGTATTTCTTGTAAGGCGAGCTAGTGTTTTTTTCCCAGTCAGAAAAGGATTTGAATCACATGCAGTTTCTGGTCCTATGAGCAAGAGTTTTTTTGTGGTAAAAAGAGTCACTTTTGTCCTGCATTCGCCATACACAGTGCAAAGAGCACTCACGTCTGATCCCAGCAAGTACAGTGTATTGGACTGAAGAGAAGCTACTGTTCTTGTCAGTTTCCAAAGCAGAGTTGAACTAGACATGGCCCGTGTGTGTAGGAAGCACAGCTCTTTTGTTCTGAGCAAGGTCACTGTTCTGGCCCTATAGGAAACACAGTAGATTAGAAGAGTGCTCTTTTCTCAAAAGCAGAGTGTGTTTCTTGTAAGGCAAGCTAGCATTTGTTTCCCAGTCCTAAATGGAGTTGAATCACATGCAGTTTCTTGTCATTCAAGCAAGAGTTGTTTGCTGGAAAGAAGAGTCACTATTGTGCTCCCATTGCTATACACAGTGCAATAGCACTCGCGTCTGTTCCCAGCAAGTACAGTGTATTGGACTGAAGAGAAGCTACTGTTCTCGTCAGGTTCCTAAGCAGAGATGAACTAGATATGGCCCCTGTGTGTAGAAAGCACAGTTCTGTTGTTCTGAGCAATCTCACTGTTCTGGCCCTATAGGAAACACAGAATAGAAGAAGAGTACTCTTTTCTCAAAAGCAGAGTGTGTTTCTTGTAACGCGAGCTAGCATTTGTTTCCCAGTAGTAAACGGAGTTGAATCACATGCAGTTTCTGGTCCTATGAGCAAGAGTTGTTTTCTGCTAAGAAGAGTCACTATTGCGCTCCCATTGCCATACACAGTGCAAATAACACTCGCTTCTGTTCCCAGGAAGTACAGTGTATTGGACTGAAGAGAAGCTACTGTTCTTGTCATTTTCCTAAGCAGAGTTGAACTAGATATGGCCCGTGTGTCGGAAGCACAGTTTTTTTGTTCTGAGCAAGCTCACTGTTCTGGCAATATAGGAAACACAGTAGAGTAGAAGAGTTCTCTTTTCTCAAAAGCAGAGTGTGTTTCTTGTAAAGCGAGCTAGTATTTGTTTCCCAGTCAGAAATGGAGTTGAATCACATGCAGTTTCTTGTCCTACAAGCAAGAGTTGTTTTCTGGTAAGAAGAGTCACTATTGAGCTCCCATTGCCATACACAGTGCAAATAGCACTCGCGTCTGTTCCCAGCAAGTACAGTGTATTGGATTGAAGAGAAGCTACTGTTCTCGTCAGTTTCCTAAGTAAAGTTGTACTAGATATGGCCCGTACATCGGAAGCACATTTCTTTTGTTCTGAGGAAGCTCACTCTTCTGGACCTATAGGAAACGCAGTAGATTAGAAGAGTGCTCTTTTCTCAAAAGCAGAATTTTTTTTCTTGTAAGGCGAGCTAGTATTTGTTTCCCAGTCAGAAATGGAGTTGAATCACATGCAGTTTCTTGTCCTACGAGCAAGAGTTGTTTTGTGGTAAGAAGAGTCAATATTGCGCTCCCTTTGCCATACACAGTGCAAATAGCACTCGCTTCTGTTCCCAGCAAGTACAGTGTATTGGACTGAAGAGAAGCTACTGTTCTTCTCAGTTTCCTAAGCAGAGTTGAACTAGATATGGCCCGTGTGTAGGAAGCACAGTTCTTTTGTTCTGAGCATGCTCACTGTTCTGGCCCTATAGGAAACACAGTAGATTAGAAGAGTGCTCTTTTCTCAAAAGCAGAATGTGTTTCTTGTAAGGCGAGCTAGTATTTGTCTCCCAGTCAGAAATGGAGTTGAATCACATGCAGTTTCTTGTCCTATGAGCAAGAGTTGTTTTCTGCTAAGAAGAGACACTGTTGCGCTCCCATTGCCATACACAGTGCAAATAGCACTCGCGTCTGTTTCCAGCAAGTACAGTGTATTGGACTGAAGAGAAGCTACTGTTCTTTTCAGTTTCCTAAGCAGAGTTGAAGTAGATATGGCCCGTGTGTGTAGGAAGCACAGTTCTTTTGTTCTGAGCAAGCTCACTGTTCTGGCCCTATAGGAAACACAGTAGATTAGAAGAGTGCTCTTTTCTCAAAAGCAGAGTGTTTTTCTTGTAAGGCGAGCTAGTATTTGTTTCCCAGTCAGAAATGGAGTTGAATCACATGCAGTTTCTGGTCCTATGAGCAAGAGTTGTTTTTGTGTAAGAAGAGTCACTATTGTGCTCCATTTGCCATACACAGTGCAAATAGCACTCGCGTCTGTTCCCAGCAAGTACAGTGTATTGGACTGAAGAGAAGCTACTGTTCGTCAGTTTCCTAAGTGGAGTTGAACTAGATATGGCTTGTACATTGGAAGCACAGATCTTTTGTTCTGAGCAAGCTCACTGTTCTGGCCCTATAGGAAACACAGTATATTAGAAGAATGCTCTTTTCTCAAAAGCAGAGTGTATTTCTTGTAAGGCGAGCTAGTGTTTTTTTCCCAGTCTGAAAAGGATTTGAATCACATGCAGTTTCTGGTCCTATGAGCAAGAGTTGTTTTGTGGTAAAAAGAGTCACTTTTGTCCTGCATTCGCCATACACAGTGCAAAGAGCACTCACGTCTGATCCCAGCAAGTACAGTGTATTGGACTGAAGAGAAGCTACTGTTCTTGTCAGTTTCCAAAGCAGAGTTGAACTAGACATGGCCCATGTGTTTAGGAAGCACAGCTCTTTTGTTCTGAGCAAGGTCACTGTTCTGGCCCTATAGGAAACACAGTAGATTAGAAGAGTGCTCTTTTCTCAAAAGCAGAGTGTGTTTCTTGTAAGGCAAGCTAGCATTTGTTTCCCAGTCCTAAATGGAGTTGAATCACATGCAGTTTCTGGCAGAGCCTAGGAAGCTGCAGGGGGACCAAAGACACTGCAGGGGGACAGGGGACTTGCAGAGCCCAGGACGCTGCAGGGGAGCCAGGGACAAGCAGAGCCCAGGACGCTGCGGGGGGATCGGGGACAGGCAGAGCCCAGGATGCTGCCAGGGTACCGGGGACTAGCAGAGCCCAGGAAGCTATGGGGGGACCGGCGACGCTGCAGGGGGACCGGGAACTAGCAGAGCCCAGGAAGCTGCGTTTGGGACCAGGGACGCTTCGGGGGTCTAGGGACTAGCAGAGCCCAGGACGCTGCGGGGGGACCAGGGACTGGCAGAGCCCAGGTCGCTCCGTGGAGACCTGGGACTGGCAGAGCCCAGGACGCTCTGTAGAGTGCAGGGACCGGCAGAGCCCAAGACGCTGCGGGGGGGACCGGCGACTGGCAGAGCCCAGGACACTGTGGGGGGACCAGGGACTGGCAGAGCCCAGGACGCTCCTGGGGACCGGGGAAGCTGCAGGAGGAACCAGGGACTAGCAAGCCCAGGACGCCGCGGGGGGGACTGGCGACTGGCAGAGCCCAGGACGCTGCGGGGGGGGGGGGGGACCGGGGACTAGCAGAGCCCAGGACGCTGCGGGGGGACCAGGGACGCTGCGGGGGGACCGGGGACTACCGAACCCAGGACGCTGCGAGGGGACCCAGGACTGGCAGAGCCCAGGACGCTGCGGGGAGACTGGGGACTAGCAGAGCCCAGGACGCTACTGGGGGATCAGGGACTGGCAGACCCCAGGAAGCTGCGGGGGGACCGGGGACTAGCAGAGCCCAGGACGCTGCAAGGGGACCCGGGACTGGCAGAGCCCAGGACGCTGCAGGGGGACCCGGGACTGGCAGAGCCCAGGACGCTGCCTGGGACCGGGGACTGGCAGAGCCCAGGACGCTCCGGGGGAGAATGGGGACGCTGCGGGGGGACCAGGGACTAGCAGAGCTCAGGACGCTGCAGGGACCTGGGACTGGCAGAGCCCAGGACACTCCGGGGGACCGGAAATGGCAGAGCCCAGGACGCTGCGGGGGTACAGGGGACGCTGCGGGGGTACCGGGGACTAGCAGAGCCCAGCGACACTGCAGGGGAACAGGGGACTGGCAGAGACCAGGACACTGCTGGGGGACCGGCGACTGGCAGAGCCCAAGACGCTGCGGGGGTCCCGGAAACTAGCAGAGCCCAGGAAGCTACAGGGGGACTGGCGACGCTGCAGGGGGACCAGGGACTAGCAGAGCCCAGGACATTGCCAGGGGACCCGGGACTGGCAGAGCCCAGGACGCTGCGGGGGACCGGGGACTAGCAGAGCCCAAGAAGCTGCGGGGGGGGGGGGGACCGGGGACGCTGGGGGGGACCGGGGACTAGCAGAGCCCAGGACGCTGCGGGGGGACAGGGGACTAGCAGAGCCCAGGACGCTGCGAGAGGGACCGGGGACTAGCAGAGCCCAGGACGCTGCATGGGAGCCTGGGACTAGCAGAGCCCAGGACGCTGCGGGGAAATCGGGGACTGGCAGAGCCCTGGATGCTGCCAGGGTACCGGGGACTAGCAGAGCCCAGGAAGCTACAGGGGGACCGGCGATGCTGCAGGGGGACCGGGGACTAGCAGTGCCCAGGAAGTTGCAGGGGGACTGGCGACGCTGCAGGGGGACAGGGGACTAGCAGAGCCTAGGATGCTGCGGGGGGACCAGGGACTAGCAGAGCCCAGGACGCTGCGGGGGAGCCGGGGGCTAGCAGAGCCCAGGACGCTGCGGGGGGACCGGGGACTAGCAGAGCCCTGGACGCTGCAGGGGGACCAGCGATTCTGCAGGGGAACAGGGGACTTGCAGAGCCCAGGATGCTGCAGGGGAGCCGGGGGCTAGCAGAGCCCGGGATGCTGCGGGGGGACCGGTGACATTGCGGGGGAACCGGGGACTGGCAGAGCCCAGGAAGCTGCGGGGGGACCAGGGACTAGCAGAGCCCAGGACGCTGCAGGGGAGCCAGGGGCTAGCAGAGCCCAGGACGCTGCGGGGGGGAGGGGGACCAGGGACTAGCCAGGCCCAGGACGCTGGGGGGGACCAGGGACTAGTAGAGCCCAGGACACAGCGGGGGGATTGGGGACTGGCAGAGCCCAGGAAGCTCCGGGGGGACCAGGGACTAGGAGAGCCCAGGAAGCTGCAGGGGGACCGGGGACTAGCGGGGCCCAGGACGCTGCAGGGAGACTGGGGACTAGCAGAGCCCAGGAAGCTGCTTGGGGACCAGGGACTAGCAGAGCCCAGGACGCTGCTGGGGACCGAGGACTAGCAGAGCCCAGGACGCTGCGGGGGGACCGGGGACTAGCAGAGCCCAGGACGCTGCAGGGGGGGGGGGGGGGACCGGGGACTAGCAGAGCCCAGGACGCTGGGGGGGGGGACCGGGGACTAGCGGGGCCCAAGACGCTGCAGGGAGACTGGGGACTAGCAGAGCCCAGGACGCTGCATGGGGACCAGGGACTAGCAGAGCCCAGGACGCTGCGGGGGACCGGGGACTGGCAGATCCCAGGACGCTCCGGGGGGACCAGGGACTGGCAGAAGCCCAGGAAGGTGCCTGAGGACCAGGGAAGCTGCGGGGGAAAGCGGGGACTAGCGAGCCCAGTACGCTGAGGGGGAACCTGGGACTGGCAGAGCCCAGGA